>NC_058093.1:80261818-80564848 GCF_020171115.1 Neogale vison
CTCTTCAAATCTAGGCTAAGGCTAATATTTTGGAAGAATGCAATTTACCTACAAATTTCAGTTTGCTTTACTCAAAAATTCTCCCATTTTTGTGGAAAGAATATATAAGAAACAATTATTGCTTCTCTGAGGGAATATCAGTCTTAGAAAGAAAAAATAAACCTACACAATAATATTTTGAGAGAGGAAGTAGCTTAACTATAATTATAATTAATGGAGAAAATCACTAGTTTACAAAGAAATTGCTGTTCAAGAATATTATTTTGAGAGCTAATTCAGCTTTGAGCCAAAAACTATTGCCATTATAATGTAACTCATATTGATTGGAATTTTATCTCTCCTTCACACACTTTAGCCATGAAATCATAGTACTTAATTTTTGTTTCATTTTAATTTGCTAATCCACAAAGTATTATTTTAAAGATTTTATAAAAATTCAGTAACGAGTTTAGTTATATATATGCCTCATTTTCATCTTTTTAAACAAGCTTTTTTTTTTAAGATTTTATTTATTTATTTGACAGAGAGAGATTACAAGTAGGCAGAGAGACAGGCAGAAGCAGGCTCTCCGCTGAGCAGAGAGACTGATGCGGAGATTGATCCCAGGACCCTGAGATCATGACCTGAGCCAAAGGCAGAGGCTTAACCCACTGAGCCACCCAGGCACCACTAAACCAACTTTTTTAAAACAACATACTGGAAGAGATCAAAAAGAATAATAGAAACATTTCACATATCTGCTGAGAAATGGTAAATTAAATATTGAATTGATAAATCATGTGTAAATGATTTGAAAGATTTTGTAGCTTACCACTTCATGCAGTTGATAAAACTAATAGAAAAATGGATCATTGTCTTTACAGTGAGAAACTGGATTATGTAATTTTAGATTATTTATCAGTTACTATAATGTATATTATAAGGTATACATTCAAATATGATGAATTTTATGGTATGTAATACGTGCATAAATTTACAGTACAATAAAGTAAGGAAAGTCTTATTCATTAAATTATAATTAGTGAACCACTTTATATTTTGTGGAAGCAATTTAAACATTCAAACTATGAGTCCTTTTTAGCTGCTGTATTTAGAGAGAGGATAATTGCCATTGACATAGAGAGGACTGTGTCATCTCATCTCCATATCCCAGTGCCTGAGAGCCTTAGTTTCTTACAGTAACACATTAGAGGCCTGAATACGTAGTTAATTTGAATTTTAAAGGAATCTAGAATCTGTAAGTTAGAAACATAATATATTCTGTGGTAGCAACTGAAATTCAGTCTTCATATCAGCACTTCAACAAAAGACCTGAACAATGTTTCAATATGTAGAATTTATTTATGTCTAACAACATTAACATTAAAGGAACCATGACACGGAAAGTAAATTTAGATTTAAGAAAACCTAAAAGCCACAAACATTTTGCTATTTTATGTCTTGTAAATGAAAGCTAATGCTAACTGACTACATTTTTCATTTTTTCAGGGGTTTGATTATATAGCTGTCTTTATTTACTATGAGCATGATGAAAGCAATCTGCTTATATACAGTTTAGTCCTTTTCAGTTTAGTTAAATAACTTGCAGAAAAGAATCTCATTTTCTAAAGATATAGAGAGTTCTTAAAAATTCAACTTAAAATGATATGGGTCAAGACGAAAACATTAGTCAAATGAAATCTAGTTGAGATGAATAAATTACTCTCCAGATATTTAAAGAAACTAGCAAACAAAAATACGAAACTTGAATGTTTGTGCATCAATACGGGCTTCTTCATGCAGGACACAGTTTAGATGTTCAGAATTTACAAGTTTATGTTAACTAAGCCATTGCCAGAAATCAGCAGCTGAATCAACATAACTATATGATTTTTGTTTTTTTCTTTGCCAACAGGACTCAGGAACTTGTTTAAGCAAGGCTTCTCTTGCCTTGTTTGGTTAGCTTCTCCATGTTTTTGCTGTTCTTCCTGCCATTTATCTTGGCTTCTTCAGTTAATCTTATTCTCCTCAGCTCATAATTTCTTCTGATTTAGTTTTCTGGAATTTGCTTTATTTTTCTTCATTATATTCTAACTCTAATTATTATGCTAAAATTGACAATTGTCAGAATAAAGTCAACAAAGGGAAGAACTAATTGCTGCCTTCCTTGCAATTTTATTTTTTAGGATTATGCTGAGAAAGAGAACACCATAGCAAAAGCTTTGGAAGATCTGAAGGCCAATTTTTATTGCGAACTCTGTGACAAGCAATACTATAAGCATCAAGAGTTTGACAATCACATTAATTCATATGACCATGCTCACAAACAGGTAAGAAAGAGGTGTCAAAAAAAACCCTGATATTTCTGAACTTTTGTAATAATTTACGTTGTATAAACTATATAAATACAATATTTTTGTTTTGTTATGCAATTTTTATAGATGCCATTTGGGGATGATAATTTAATGATTTAGAGCAAAAAACAGGTTTTTGTTTTGTTTTGTTTTGTTTTTTTAAGCTCTAGAAGTAAAGTCTGATATAAATAACTAACACAAAGAAATACCAGTCAGTTACCTTTTCAGTGACTGGAGGTAACTCAAAAATTATATTCTACAGGTGGTGATCCTCTGTCTTCTAATTTATTAATTTTAAATGTTTTAAGCAACTATTGAAATTAATCAAATGTGAATGAACTTATAATTCTTTACAGAAAACATTTTCCATTTAAACCCCCATAAAAATATGAAAAAAAAAGCTAATTTAATATGGTAAAAATCATCCATAGTTATTGATTAAGTAAGTACTTAATATGTGTATGATATAGTCTACTTTAATATTTTCACTTTGCTATCAATTATAAATCCAAGATTGATTTGTTTCAAAGCTCTGTGTAAAGACAAGTTTACAACAGTGATGTCTGAAGTGAAGTTAATAATACAGATTCCATTTTCTCGTATGTTTTACATTCATCATAGCAAAGTCTTAACGTTGATTAGTTAGCTTGATATGATACAGTATAATAGTTATCACTAACTTATGTTTTCTTAGCCATTACTTACAAATATCATCTATATATCATTTTGGTATTAATAAAAGGTATCTTTTAGCCCATGAATTTGCCCTAACTTTCCATTAACATTAGAGTTATTTGGCATAAGAAAGAATAGAGGAAAATGATTATGCTGAGGTTAATTATGAATCAACCCTATGTATCTTCTTTTCTGTCAATCCTTCCATTCTTTTACACCAACAAAACTGTGCTTGAGGAGGACATGAGAACATGAGCCTTAATTTATATTCATCACTAATTAAGGCATACAGATCTTGATGATTTACCCTTGCCTTTCTTCTTGCAGATCTACTTGCACACTAGGTAAGGGAAAATTTCTGATGGAAATATTGTTCATTTTCTTACATAAAAATACAAAATATAAATATATATACACACATTCATATATCCTATTAAAATCCATCAGACAATAGTATTGATTTAATTTCACAGTTAGTGACATATATTCTATAAAAGGATTCTGGACTGCTTCTCCTGATGTGGTAAATCTGAGAAAGTTGTTTCTCCGATTTTTCCTAAGTACCTTAAAGCACAAGATAGGTTATAACACATATGTTTCATTGTGTAAACTAGGTATTTGGAAATATGTGTGTATGTGTTTTACGACTGTCTTACAGCTATTACTATCATTTGCCAAAGAATGCTTTATTCCACCATAGATTGTCTGGAAGATCAGACTCATAAATCATTATGAGGGCCTTTCCAGTTCCATATTCTTAATAGAGTTAAGATACTACATAGAGTGTTAAATCCAGAGGGTCACTTCCAATAACGGTTGGGGATATCAGGCCCTAGAGATGGATACATTATCTGAATGGTCATGGAGTCTGATAGATAGCAGTCTTAGCTGATTAATTTAGCATGAATCGATGTTCAGCAGCTGAAAATATTTAAGATTTATATCCCTTTCCCATAAGATACTGGTAAATCTTTCAGAGTGTCTTCCAAAAATACAATCCCCCTTTTCTGAGCAGTAGCCTCACCCCTACGACTGTTATCAATATTCCTACTACATGATGTCACACCTTGGCACCATGAAGTAGAGAGGGATGAAATTTGAAGAAGGATAATTCAGATTTTATTTTCTCCTGAGATATTATAGTTGAGATACAAAAAGAAAAAAAAAAATCTGTCTTTAGTCTGACTGTGGTTGGACCAAATACTTAAAAATGTAATCCTGAGTTGTGGCTAAGTACATGGAAAAGTTGAGAAAGTTGGTTTGCAAGAACAAACGAACAAACAATGCACAAAGAATGAGATACAAGTGGCCATGTGATAAGTGAAGAAAAGTGAGCATGGATATAGCGATTCTGATTTCAAACGGCTTTCGGATAAAAGTAGTCCCCCCCCCACCGCTAATTTGTAGATTCTGAAAGATATTTCATCTTGCTACTAATAAATGAACTCAAAGGAAAAGCAAAACAAAACCCTAGCTTAGTACTTATTACTTGCAACTAAACCAAATCCCTTTTCCTAAAATATTAACTTATCTACAGAGAATCGTTTTGGTTTCCAACAGAAAAAACTCCGCGAGAAACAAGTATAATCAATGTCCATATTACCAGCACTGAACTTTCAGGTAGGAAAACCCACTTGTGATTTGGATACTTCTTGAATGGAATTAGAAAAAAGCAAAGAGGCCACACATCTGACATATTCATTTGCTGCACATATTCATTCGCTACATATATACACATATATCCAAGGGCCACCAGATTCAGGGAGAAAGAGAGGAGGAGTTATTCATGGAATGAGTCCTAACCCTACCACTTACCTGACTTGGGTAAAATACACAAGGCTCAATTAACTCAAATATTCATTGTTAGGGAGAATAAATGAGAGAATGCACATGACCACACTTAGCAGAGTACTTGAAAAATAGTAAAAGCTCAATATTTAATTAATTTTGTTATCACTACTTGCTAAAATTTCTTTTCTCCTAGAATGTTTGGGACACTGACAGTTTGCCTTTGAGACTGCTTTTATTTAGGCTTCCAATAAAGATCTATTTTTGCTTCAAAAAGGCTAATAAAGTCTAAAACGTATCCAAGTAATCGTGACCTAAGCGCAGTGTGCCTGCCTTATGTATCTTTGCAAATCTGTTATGACAGACTCTGTGTTGCATTTGAACTCGAAGCTTCAAAGAAAAATCTATTTCTCTCATCCACATGTACTTTGGGTAACTTCAAAATCTCTCTCAAGCTCTCATCGCCAAGACTTGCTAACAGAGAATTAGAAAAAGGAAGAGGCATGGGTGTACAGAGGTGATCACAATAGTTCACAATTCGGGGTTCATTTTTAGAATATTTTCTCTTTAACTTTGAAACTTGAAAGCCATTGGATTGTGACCTTTTAATGGCAAGGACCATTCCCTTTTTGTCTTCATTCCTCACAACATCTAATGCAGCATCTTGTACAGGTAGACACCCAATAGGGGCTTCCTATATGAATATAAAAGGGCTAGAGTCAGAATGCATTTAAGATCTCGTAATGAGCCACAGTTTCAAGACAGATAACCACTGAGTGTATAGAATTGTTGAATCTTTCTACCGTACATCTGAAACAAATGTAAAAAAAAGTGTGGCAATCATACTGTTTTTAAAAAAAGATGGTTGGGGGCTCCTGGATGTCGGGTTCAGTGCTTATTGGGGAGTTTGCTTGAGATTCCCTCTCCACCTCTCCCTCTGCCCCCCATTCCTTCTCCCCTGCTCTTGCACTCTCTCTCTCACTCTCTCTTTTCTCTAAAATAAATAAATAAATCTTAAGTAAAAAAAAGATTATTAGAATAGTTCCAAGTGAACTTCTATCATTCTGAATTCTAGCCGTTGAGATTTTTAAAAATTGTTTTAAGTGGGAAACACAGCATCTGGTAAAAAGAAAAGGTTTTCCTCTAAACCCTTTGACCTATTTATCTGCCCTTAAACTAAAGCCACACTGTGTCTGTCTTCTCACCTGGCAGCCTTTGGGCAATTCAGAGTTATTTTCACTGTAAGGGATTTGTCACACTGATGTTATGAAGAGATAGAAAAGGGAATGATTGCCTTATTGCCGCTGCCCCTCAAACACTTTGATTTTTACTTTCGTGGCTTCAGTATGGCTGAAGTATTTCCCAAAAGGCACTGAAGTGACCTTCCCCAGCAAGTCAAGATTCAGTGCTTTATGGCGTGCTGTTTTGTTCTGCTCTAGAGGAAGTCATGGTCAGGCCAGGTTGTTGGAATTTGCCAGTCCTGCAGGGACTTGTATTGCTATAAAAATGGAGCAGACTTATTCTCAAATTTGAACATTTCCTAATAACTGAAACTTCTGTCACTAACCTGATACTTGAGAAAAGAATCACTTCTTGATGCTTGGACCTAAATTTTAATCTGCAAAATAATATTTAAAGGTTAATGGGAAAATACAAGGTATAGGTAAAATAATGTGTGATTCAATCCATTTTGAACCCCTTCCTTGGGATTTTTCTTCTGGTGTGTGCTTCAATCTCTTTGTAACACTTACTATTTTGTTTAGCCATTTCGAGGATGAGAAGAATGGAAAGACATACAATTTCCTCCTGTAGCACCTCCCCACTGCCCAAAAGTACCTGCTCCAGGAGAAGTACAAGTATATGTCTAGCTAACCATGGAACCATATTGTTTTGACATTTCATAGTCAAAGCCATAACTTGAATAGAATTTAACTGTAGTTTTTGTCCATTATTGAGTTTGAGGCAGAGTCTGGATAAAATCATCATTTCTAGTATCAGCCAATGCCATTTTCATAAACCTTGCCCAGTGAAGTTCAAATCTATTTCCTTTCCATCTTCCACTGTCTGTAAGGTTGAAGGCTGGTTATTGAGTCATTTGAGTCAGTCAATGTTGAGGGTGTGTGAAAAATACTACAACTTTAATGTTTGTGCTCTATGTTATCTAAATATAATTATGAGGAAAAAAAAAGTTAAAAAGCTAGATTATAGTAGAGAAATGCATCTAATATCAAAAATTTCATTTTACAATTGTCAATTATGTTTTATAAATGAATACAAGGAGCGTTCCTTTATCCCTCCTGTGTTTGTTACCACTAAAAATTTCATTTTGTAGTACAATTGCAACAATAGCTATAAGGTAAACTTTTTAAGCCAAGGTGAAGTATCTTTATTGATTTGTTTGTTTATTTTAATTGAAATATAGTTGGCATACAATGTATGTTAGTTTCATATGTATAACATGGGGACTCAACAATTATAGATATAGTACAAAATGCTCAATACAGTGAGTACAGTTACCATCTGTCACCATACAGAGTGATTACAGTATTACTGACTATATTCCCTGTGCTACGTTTATCCTCCCTGTGGCCTCTTTATTTTACAACTGGAAGTCTGTACCTCTTAATTCCTTTCACTTTTTTCTCTTCTCTTCCTACCCATCTCTCCTCTGGCAACCACCAGTTTGTTCTCTGCATTTATGAATCTGTGTCTGTTTTGTTTTCTTTTCCTTTTAGATTCCACATATAAGTGAAACTTATGTCTGACTTATTTCACTTAGCATAATACCCTCCATGTCCATCCATGTTGTCACAAATGGCAAGACTTCATTATTTTTATGCCTGAGTATTATTCGATTGTGTAGATGGGTACATCATATTTTCTTTATCCATTCATTCATCAGTGGACATTTGTGTTGCTTTCATATCTCAGTTATTGTAAATAATGCGGCTATGAACATGGGGGTACATATTTTTTTTCAAATAAGTGTTTTCTTTTTCTTTGGCTAAATGCCCAGGAGTGGGGTTACTGAACCCTGTGTTATTTCCATTTTTAATTTTTTGAGAGAACTCCATACTGTTTTCCATAGTGGCTGCACCAATTTACATTCTTTCCATATATCTGTTGAACATCTTTTGTTTCATGTAGTTCCATCTGTTTGCTTTTGCTTTCATTTCCCTTGCCTGGGGAAAAAGAACCAGAAATATATTTCTAAGGCCAATGTCCAAGAGTTTGCTGCCTATGTTTTCTATTAGGAATGTTATGGTTTCAGGTCTTACATTTAAGTCTTTAATACATTTTTAATTTATTTTTCAAGCAGTTCAGTTTCATTCTTTTGCACACAGCTGTTCAGTTTTCCTAATACCATTTATAGAAGAGACTGTTCTTTCTCCTTTATATATTCTTGCCCCCTTTGCTATAGATTAATTGGCCATATAAATGTGGGTTTATTTCTGAGGTCTCTGTTCTGTTTCACTGATTTATGTGTTTATTTTTGTGAGAGTAACATACTGTTTTGTATAAGATAGCTGTGTAGTATAGTTTGAAATCCAGGATCGTGATACCACCAGCTTTGTTCTTTTTCAAGATTGCTTTGGCTACTGGGGGTCTTTTGTGGTTCCATAGAAATTTTAGGGTATTTGTTCTCGTTATATGAAAAATATTATTGATATTTTTTTAGGGATTGCATTGAATCTGAAGATTGCTTTGAGTGGCATGTACATTTTAACAATATTAATTCTAGTTCTTGAGCATGGCATATCTTTCCTTTTACTGTGTATCTTTATTTTTATTGTAATAATTCATTTATTAATGCCTGAAAGTGTATTTTTCTTGTAGGACATGATGACTTGGTCAGTGGCATCAATTAAATTATCTCCCTTTATTGTACTATATTATTTTATTTTATTGTACTACGTTTACAGTGATACTTTAACAAATACATTTTATAAGAATATATGTTTTCACAAATAATTTGTTTAGAGATTTATTATATATTTTATATTCTATAGATTTATATATCTTTTATTCTCTTAAAAAAGTAAATCTTTTAAAACAAGATTTTATTTATTTGTCAGAGAGAGTGAGAGCACAAGCAGAGGAAGTTGCAGGCAGAGAGAGAAGCAGGCTCCCTGCTGAGAAAGGAACCTGATGTCAGGACTTGATCCCAGATCCCTGGGATCTCAGAGTCCTAGGGTCACAACCTGAGCCAAAGGCAGATGCTTAACCAACTGAGCCACCCAAGCATCCCAATTTATACTCTTTAAAAACACTTTCCTGTTCTGTGCTGCATGCGTCACCGTGGCTTTGCCCCATCTTCTGGGCTGTAATCAATATTCAAAATCTATTTCCTAATGTGTAAAAAAATGTCCAAGGACAATTTAAAAATAGTTGATGCTATTTAAGATAGTTCTGCATTGAATGTAGCATGGAATATATGCAGATAAGATATTTAGCATTACATTATGAGAGGTAATATATTAAATTAATGATGAAATTGCCCTGAGAAGTAGAGCAGAATTTCAAACAAAACTGCCTATCAATTCTCTGCAACCTCCACCCCTCATAACTTGCATCTCCATATTCAGCCCAGTTGTTGAAAATCAAACACATAGGAGATGTACTATATATGCATTCCTTGGAGAACCTGTGCAGAATCCATTTTCAGTATATGGTTGACTCTCCCCCTAGCTTCACTAAAGAAACTTGCCCTATCACATCCTTTGCTCAGGTGATTCTCTGTTTCTTCTGTTTGTTCAGTGTGTATTCTGAGAATAAGTATCCAATTCCACAGTGAGGTGTACAAACATTCAAGAATTTAACCTGAACCTATATTTGAACAGCAAATTTCTTGCAAGTACTAACAGCTGCCTACAAAAAGAGACCACTGTTTCAGGCACTGAGTACTCAGGGATTTTTGTGATTGTTGTTTGTTTTTATCAGAGAACTATGGCAAGAAGGAAGAAGTGGCAGAAAACATAGAATATAAAGAGAAAACAGAGCATTTACCCTCAGTTCCTCCTTGTAAATCCATTTGCTCTCATAGAATTCTTTTTGTTCAGACTAAATGTTAAAGCTGTTTACATTTGCATGACTTCTTATTCCTTTTCACTTGTATTTCATTAAAAATGCATGCATATATATATATATATATATATATAACCATTTTGTGATGTGAAAGAGAAACCCCACCTAATAACAATTGATTTTTCTCTAATTTTCTTCACATGCAGGAATACATTTAGATAGATACCATTTTTTAAAAGATGTTATTTATTTATTTGACAGACACAGATCACAAGTAGGCAGAGAGGCAACCAGAGAGAGAGAGGAGGAAGCAGGCTCCCTGCTGAGCAGAGAGCCCAATGCAGGGCTTGATCCCAAGACCTGGGGACCCCGGAATCCTGATCTGAGCTGGAGGCAGAGGCTTTAACCCACTGAGCCACCCAGGCAAACCTAGATAGATACCATTTTGTATTCTACAGCATTCAGTTTGATTTTGTCAATAGTATTTTTCCATTTATACAGAATTTTCATAATAGTTGTTTTAAGGGATTCATAATATCTCATCAAATATTTGTTTTTAACTTAACCATTCTCTATTGTTGGATTTATATTCCTTTGATATTGCAAATTCTGTTAATTTAATTGCTCCCACATTTGCTTCAGATTCTTAATTTCCAATCTTGCAAAATCTAGAAAATGAGTATGAAGCATAGGTAAGATGTCAGCATATTTTGGTTTATAAAGTATCTAGCAATCCAATTGAGACCTGACTTACTAATTTCATAGAAATCATTTTCAAAATAGTCACACATGTCAAAATTTCATTAAACAATTTTATTTTTATCAAGGTTAAAAAAAAAAAACCTTTTTTTTCAATATGGCCTGACTCTTTTGACATAAGATTTAATTACTAAAATAGAAATAATATTTGATATAAATTTAATTTTGTATGTTTCTATCCTAGGCACTGTGTATTAATGATATGTGTTAATGTGCATATATATTTTACATTTGAATACAGACATAGATATTAAGTATCAATATATACTAAGATGCACACATACAAGTACATATGTCAGTGTCTATTTTTGTTTTTGTGGGAGAACCATAGTCATTGTTATTTAATGTTACTTTTTATTCAGTTACTTGCTTAACTAAATACATTGGATCCAGTAAGCACTATAACACATATAAAATACATTCAATTAAAAAATCTGTCAAAAAAATATATTTACCCTAAAATTATTTTCTTCATACAGATTTTAATCTTTAGAAAATTCTGGTATAATTTGGTTCATTCCCACATCCTTTCTCCTGCTCAGATTTGACCTCAGTGTATTCATAGCAATTTGGAAAATGCTGCCTATATACTCAATTGAGGACAATCATTTTTATTTGTAAGATAAACAGGGATATTAATGGGAAAACAGTTGGCATCTCTTTATTGATATTCCTCAGTACAATCAAAGGTAAAGTTCGCATCATCAGCATGATGTTTCCAACCAAGGAAGCAAGATTCATGTCACAAAATCTGCTGACAAAATCCTCTCCACAATACTAACAACTGCTTTTCTCAGCAGATCAGTGGAGTTTTTTAAAGTAAAAAGTATGTCACTGTGTTGTCTTGTATCAACAAAGATGTGTGCTAAAAGTTTAAGTGACATATTTGATTAGAAAAAAAAGATATACTAGATGTTCACCCCAATTTCATTTGCACCCCAAATATTGATGTGAGCTACAAGCTCTTTTTGCCCTGAGTCCATAAAAAATGTTCTTATCAATGTTACAATCCAAATGAATTCACATAGGTGGAAGATAAAGAAAAAAAAATATGGCATTTTTAAAAAAGTTTCAAGACAAATATTTCAAAGAAAGTACCATACACTATTTATTTAGCTTATCTTTGGCCACAATGTTTTTATAGAGTAAAATAAAGGAATTTAGCAAACAAAATTACAAAAATTTTATTTTGGAAGTGTCACACACAAATTAACACATGCACATATATGTGTATATATGTATGGTATATGTTACCTTTTCTCTTCTCAAAAGGTAAAATCATTTCCTTCGTAAAATATAGAATGACATGCTCAAACATTTTATTCAGCTCCTTAATTAGGAAAGCAATAAGACCATGAGACTTGTTAAAAGGATTATTCAAAGGACAACTATATAGTTTTCACTTGTATCTATATCTATATATGCCTGCTATGTATGTAGATATCTAGAGATACAGATATAGATATGTACTATATAATCAGTCAGGAATGCTGATAATATTTTAATACATCAAAATTGGTTTATACCCTATGGGACAATAAAATGTAATATTTGGGGTCATGTTTTGTGAAGCACAAAATCAATCATGTCTCTATTGGGCAAAATAGATTTGCGTTGCAATGGAATAATCATTTGCATTACTCTCCATTTTCTACAACTTAATTTACTAAATTCTAGAGTTGTCTAGTCAATAGACACACAGAGATGACCACTCTTGTAGTTTCAGACTATTCCTAGAGGGTTTCTTACACAAAGATTGCTACTTCACTGAAAATATCCCCTTTTGACTATTTCCAAGTCCTAGAAATTCCCCATTATAATTTCGAATGCAGAAATGACTGACATTAACATCTGCATTATAGGCTTTCCGAGTACCTGAAGAAAAATTCACTGTGAATTCATACAATGTTCTTCCCTCATGGTATGTCCAATGTCTGTCAGATCAATAGTGTATTATATCACAAAAGCTCCGGTGTAGAGAAAACTGTGCTACATAATTCAGGAAACTTCCTCTTGAAGCTGAGCTTTTGCAATTTCATGCTGTGGCAAACATTAAGGGAATTGTCTCCTTCATGTAAAAATAATAATAGTAAGACTGTCACTGGGGACTTAGAGAGAAAAAAGATACTTCATGTCTTTATAGAAGAGGTTATTTTATTGTAAATACAATACATATATGTAATACATTTATTGTAATTATATTCACTTCTTGAAATTATAAAGAGAACTCTCAGGAAAAAAAGGAACTATGCAATGATTTCATCAGAAATGGTTCAGATTATGAATGTATTCAAGAAAGATGGACATGGACAGTATCTTTAATATGTTCTTCCTTTTTTAAAGTGTATAACATAATTAATGTGGATATTATCAAATGACTAGCACAATAAGTTTAGTTAATATCCATCACCTCATGTAGTTACCATTTTTTTCCTTCTGATGAAAACTTTTAAGATCTGCTATCTTAACAACTTTCAAATATACAATACAGAATTGTTAATAACAGTTACCATGCTGCACATTACCCAGAGCTTATTTATATCCTAGCTGGAAATTTGTACCTTTTGACCACTTTCAGCAATTTTCTCCACTTTTACCCTCTGCCCATAGCAGCTACCAATGTTTTGTTTCTAGGAGTTCATTTTTTTTTTAAAGATCCCATACAAGTATTTGTCCTTCTCTGTCTGACTTCATTCACTTAGCATAATGCCCTGAATGCCCATCCACGTTGTTGCAAATGCCAGAATTTCTTTCCTTTTTATTGCTGAGTAATTTTCAATGGTATATTCTTTACTCATTTGTCTACCAATAGACACAGGATATTTCCATGTCTTAGCTATTATAAATAGTTGATCCTTTCTAATGCATAGTTTTAATACAAGAAATATATTTACTAAAATGACTAAATTTTATTACGATGAGCGAAATAGGAAATATAAACTTCCCATTTGTGTATTCTCATCTTCTGACTCATTTCATCTCTCCAAAGCCCATTGAGCAAACTAGAAAAGAAAAGAGAGATGTCAAAATCACACACACACACACACACACACACAATGAAGAAAAAGAGAAAGAAGCCAGGTAGAATTCTCTCTCCATATATATATTTATGTGTATGTGTGTACACTCGCACACACGCCTATATAGGTGCACATATACAGACCACACACACATTTAGTTAACAAATGTGTATACACCCACATATACACATAAGGGCCCAATCTAGGTGAGTAATAGTGGAAAAAAAACAAAGATTTTGTTTTCATAGAACTTAATTTTGGTGAATCAAGAAGCAAACTAACAACTCAACACTTAAATTTAGGTACTTAGAACTTGGAGGAAAAATAAAAAGATAGTAGTAAATGATAGCTGTTATTTTAGATAAGGAAATGAGCTAAGACCTCTCTGATGAGGTGGTGGTTAAACAAGAATTTAAAGTGAGCAAACAAGTGATAAAGATATCTGTAGGAATACTTCCTAAAATACGCAGGGGTAGGATTGTAATTAGATTCTTTCAAGAACAAGAGGAAGCCAATGAGACTAGCAAGAAGCATAGGCTAATGGAAATGTTTAAGAGATGAATTAGGAAAAGAAATTTGGGTCCAAATCAGGTAGATTTTTGTAGGCCGTAATAAAGATTATAGGATTTAGTTTAAAGGCTGTAAGATAATTAAAAGATTTCCATCTGGAAAGTAAGATCATGTGATTTGCTGTTTTGAAAAAAAAAAATTACTCTGATGGTTATGTGGAGAATAGATTAGGAGGAAGGAAGTAAAAATGGCAGAAAGGAAACCAGTGGGAGGTTAATGCTACATTCAGGATACAGATGACATTTGCTTGAATTAGGGAATAATGGTATCTACAGTGAAAAGTAGTGAAAATCTGAATATTTGAATGGCATGGAAATGTCAACAGATCTGTTGAATCAGATTTTGGGTGCTGAAGAAAACTGACAAAAACAAATGTTTGTGGGATGAGAATGAGGCACTTGAGGCCATGTCATGTCTGCGATGTCTATGAAGGATCTAAATAGAAATGGTGATTATGAGGGTGCCTGGGTGGGTTAGTGGGTTAAAGCCACTGCCTTCAGCTCAGGTCATGGTCTCAGGGTCCTGGGATTGAGCCCCACATTGGGGGTCTCTGCTCAGTGGGGAGCCTGCTTCCTCCCACCCTCCCGCCTGCCTCTCTGCCTACTTGTGATCTCTCTCTGTGTCAAATAAATAAATAAAATATTAAGAAAAAAATGGTGATTATGAAACTAGATACAGCTTTCCCATGGAGTTAACCATAAAGCTGATGGTCATCCAGGGAATAAGTGGATATAGAGAAGAACTGTGATAGAAGAAACGAACCCTTAGTATACATTTAGAAGTTGGGAAAATGTAAAGGATCTGGGTATGGGGCTTGAACAAGTGTGTCTGGGAAGATAAAGGAAAACAAGATAGTCAAGGAGTAGGGGTGAACAATTGAGTCACAGAGAGAGAAACACTTGATTTTGAATTTGGACAAGTTAACAAAAGAGGTTTTGCAAAGTGGTTGGAGACAAATGCCTGACAGTAGGAGGTTTAAGTAGGAATGTACAAAAGAAAGGGAGTTCAGTTTCTGCTACTTAGAAGCAAATGCTTCTGAAAACTGAATGGTGCTAGAGAATATACCAGCAGTAAGAGAGAGAGACTAAAAGTACAGAGATTTTAGAAGTTTTAGTGCAGTTTTAGATTTTTTTAGTCCAGCCTTCCCTAGAGTGCCAGAAGCCATTTTTGTTCAATTATAAGTATTCTAAATATTTATTTTAAGTTTATATTTGCAGTTTTAACTACCAAAGATACCTCACTCTGGCTTAGTTAAAGCACAATTTGAATATCTCCACCTTTTCCTTCTGAGGTTTCAAGGAACAGCTTTTATTAAAAACCATGTCAAGTTAGTTCGTAAACTGAAACAAAAAATGATGTAAAGATATCCAGCAAATTGATTGAGTTCTGTTATGTCTATTTAACATATTATTCCTGATGTCTATAAGTCATTGTCCTCTGTAGGGAACTGCCAATTGTTATTCTTTTTTCTTGGGTTTATTTTAATTTTCAGAAAAAGAGTTCACTTTCTTTAATTTCAAAGGCATTTTCCTCTGTTTTCCCCCCACTGCCATGTTCTTTTAACCAGAATCTAGGTATTGAAACTAAATGTATGGGATTTTTTTTTTCTTATTTATTAGTTCTATCTAGATTCTACATATACTGATAATCTGCAAAGATGTAACTCTACCCAGGATAAACAATATACATTGTTATAGAGAGTAGCATCCTTTTTGGTTATCTAAAAGCTCACAAAATCAAAAATAGAAATTGGTATGATTTTGACAAGATCTTAGTCATATTGCATTTTTTTAAATGAAAAATGACTTGAAGTCAACACTTCTAGGATAACCCAAACTGCTAACAGTTGAAAATCTTGCTCTAATTGTGGAAATAACAGAAGAAATGACAATGAGGAATAAAAACTATTTGACTGATTATGATTGAACTTTCTGAAGGTCATCCTCTGCAGAAATTTCCTTACTTCTATTCATCAAAACTTATTTTTTTAGTATTAATTCTGAAAATCAAAGCAACTTTTCCACAAAAATGTGGGTTTTTTTTTTTCCAAATAAGATTGTACAACAAAGAATATTAACGTTTGACATGTAAAGGCATTTTCTCTTGACTGTCCATCATATTCTAGTTGCTTAGTGGAACAGGTGTTCCTAAAGCACAAATCTTTGTTCGGTAATTTTAGTGACTCCAGACCACATGTTGTGTCAGTAGTTAGAGAGTCAGAGTGAGACAAAGTTAATGTACAGTTCTTTGTTGATCAAAAGGCTATGTGGACTGAATAAGAGAAGATGAGAAACGATGGAAGAGGAAAGATGCCCTATGACTTCTTTTTCTCCACCTTGTGTTCCATATATTGTGTTTCTCAGGATACAAACAATATGCAAACCTGAAATTCTTGTCTCGTATATCTGCTTGCAAAAGAGGGTTTTAATTCCACCTGGTTATATTTTTTGGATTATATTTAGTTCACTATTATCTGTGTTATAATATTGGTGGTTTCATTGTTTCTTTATAAAGCAAAAATGATTAGCAGGAAGATTAGAGACAAACTTTTTGAACATATCTTTTTCACTTTTCCTGAAAATTATAATTTTTCAGACTTTATTTCTTAGAGAGGTTTTAGATTGACCACAAAATTGAAAATAATATAGTGTTTTCCCATATAACCCTGTCTCCACCCATACATAGCTTTTCCTGTTATCAGCATCACTCACTAGAATAGTACATTTTTTACCAAGGATGAACCTAAGTGGATACATCACAATCACCTAAGTCTATAGTCTACATTAATGTTTACTCTTGGTGCTGTCTATTCTATGATCTTGAAAAAAAAAAAAAAGTATAATGGCATATCCATCATTATAATATCATATGGAGTATTTCCACTGCCCTAAAATTCCTATTCTCTGCGTATTCATGTATCCCCATTTCATTTTTTGGAAACACTGATCCTTTCACTGTCTCCATAGTTTTGACTTTTCATGTAGTTGGAATCATACATTATGTAGCTTCTCAGATTGGCTTCTTCTACTTAGTAATATATTTTTTTTTTTTTACTTAGTAATATTCATGTAAGTTTCTTTCATGTCTTTTCATGGCTTGATAGCTAATAGCTTTCTAGCTCTGAACAATGTTCCATTGTCTGGATGTACATTTATCTATTCACTCACTAAAGGACATCATGGTTACTTTCAAGTTTTCACAATTATGATAAAAAGTGGCCATAACATCTGTATGCAGCTTTTGTGTGAATATAAAATTCTCTCTCCTTTGAGTAAATACCAAAGAGTATGATTGCTAGATCACATGGTAAGAGTTAAATTTTATAAGAAACCACCAAACTTTTTTCCAGAGTGGCCGTTCCATTCTGCATTCTCCCCAGCAATGTATGAGAGTTCCTATTGCTCCACATCCCCACCAGCATTTGCTGTTGTCAGTCTTCTGGGTCTTGGGCATTCTAACAGGTATGAGTTGTATCTCACTGTTGTTTTAATTCATATTTCCCTAATGACATATGAGGTGGAGTATCTTTTCAATGTTTATTTGTCATCTGCATTCTCTTCTTTGGTGAGGGGTCTATTAACGTCATAGGCCCATTTTTTTTTTCCCCAATTTATTTATTTTCAGAAAAACAGTGTTCATTATTTTTTCACCACACCCAGTGCTCCATGCAAGCTGTGCCCTCTATAATACCCAACTTTTGTAGCAACATGAACGGGACTGGAAGAGATTATGCTGAGTGAAATCAGTCAAGCAGAGAGAGTCAATTATCATATGGTTTCACTCATTTGTGGAGCATAACCAATAGCATGGAGGACAAGGGGCGTTAGAGAGGAGTAGGGAATTTGGGTAAATTGGAAGGGGAGGTGAACCATGAGAGACCATGGACTCTGAAAAACAGTCTGAGGGGTAGGCCCATTTTTTAATTGGGCTGTTTATTTTCTTACTGTTGAACTTTAAGAATACTTTGCATATTTTGGATAATACTCCTTCCTCAGATGTGTTATTTGCAAATATTTCCTCCCAGTCTTTGGCTCGGTTTCCTAATTCTCTTACCATTGTCATTGATAGAGCAGAGGTTTTAAATTTTAATGAAATGTACTTATCAGTTATATCTTTCATGGATCATGTCTTTGGTGTTGTAACCAAAAAGGTGGCACCATACCCAAAGTCATTTAGATTTTCTATAATGTGTTTTGAGTTAATTTTTGTAAAAAGTTTAGATTCTGTGTCTAAATTAATCTTTTGTCCTGTTGTTCCAGCAATATTTCTTGAAGGGATGATCTTTGCTCCATTGTGTTGCTTTTGTTCCTTTGTCAAAAATCTGTTGATAGGTTTATGGTTCCATTTCTATTTTCTATATTATGTTCTGTTCATCTGTTTGTTTATTCTTTAACCAATACCACCCTGACTTGATTACTGTGGTGAAATTAAATACAATTTTTCATACCTATTTGAAAGTCCAGAAACACTCTTTAAAAAGTGCCCCAATAATCAGTTGCAGGTAAATTTCATTATTTATTTGTTTATTTATTTTCAATTTAATATGTAAGCTTCATTATCAACAATTATATCTTAAGAGCATCTACTGTAATACTACCCATTTTACAAACTTAAGAACATACTACTAAATAAAAAAATAAACATTTTTTTCTGATGATAGTATGTCTTAGGTCCAGGATACATAAAAAAATTGATCATAGTGTAATATGCTTTAACACTGGAAATAAGGTACTCAAGTTTACTTGCTATATGTATCTATACTTACTTGTTATTGTTTGAATGTTTAGATCACTTGAAAACATTTCTTAATTTACATACTAAATTTTCAAACACTGAGCTTATGTGCTTGTAGGATTCATTTATTTTGGTGTGAAAGCATATCATATATTTATTTTTATTGTCTTTAAATTGCTGAGATAATTTAAATCCTAGGACTTTTCCAAGAGCAAAAAATCTATCAGATGTTAAGTTTTCAAATGCATAGTAATTATTTATACACTTCTTACACACTTTTCCAAATCTTTACCCAACATAACCTATAACAGCTCTGGGGAACAAATTTCACCAATGAAAGATACAAAATTAAGATATTTTTGAATATCTAACAATTATTTTTTTATTTAAAACAACTAAATAATGATGGATAAAATGTTTTGAGATTCCCTTTGAATTATGACCCATTTAAAAATGTTTAACTGTTGATAATGTGTTGTATGGGACATATGAAGATAATATTTTGAAATGTCATTTAATGAGAATGTACCAATTATTTAATATATTATGATAATTTTTTGTCACTTGTAGGATGCCTTAATTGTAGTTTATTTTTAGTACTTGAATTAATGTTATTCTATAACTCTTCATCTTTCCAAGACATAAGATAATCTTTGAAGATGAAGCAACAATAGTTATAGACTGATTATCTAGAATCCATAATACTGTATTTATAGAACTCCTTCATTAAACCAAAGACCTAGTCTTTAATATTTCATTTCTTACCTTCCTTCTTTCTTTCCTCCCTTCCTTCCTTCCTCTTTCTCTTTTTCTCTACTCCTTTCTTCCCCTACCTTTCCTTTTATGTTTTGCTTTATGCTTTTTATTTAGTGTTATCAGCTAGTAGCTATGATTACTTTGCTATTAAAATGATTCTAATGAAATTTTGAGGATGAATATAATTATAATTAAAATTAAATTAAGTTTTAATTTATTTTGGAAAATAATTTAATTCAAGATATTGTGGATACCAGATTCATTTTTTTATTCATTTAGGGAGAAAATATTCAGTATCTACAATGCATACCATAAAATGTGCTTTAAAGAAAACAAATAAATGAAATCTAGATTTAGAGTAGACATTTACAAAGCCTTTCATTGTACCATGTTTGTTTAAGACATGGGTTAATTAATAAAATTTTAGAGATTGCTTTATAAAACTAATTTGTAAAAGATGATATTGGTCATTTGAAAATCTTAAAATCTTTAGATTGTTTCATTCACAGCTTGAATGATTAGCTAAAATGTAGACTGAGGTGTAAGGATTAAAGAGAACTTGTTTTAATCAAAGTTTAGGGGAGAATACCTTAAATGTATCAAATATACAAATTTTATTTATATAAATAAAACTGTTATCTAAGATTTGTCATTTGTAACCACTTCTTAAAGTATTTCGTTCTTTACTTACTGAGATTAACATGTTAAGCTAATCATTCTATTTATATTTGTCCATTTATTAGAAATGTTAATAATCAAAGAATACTCTGTGCTGAAACTAATATAAATATTCCAAAGCTTGAAGTTTGGACACATTGTTTTATACACATTGGTTCACAGTTGAGATCACAGCAAAACCTCTGTTTATAAGACTTAGTTATACTCTCCCTCATTAAGATGAGGTCATTTCATCAAGTGATAGTATGAGAAGCAAAAAAAAAAAATGTGTTTAAATATGCCTCATTTACTGAAAGTACTACGACCTGAGATGCAATTTTTCTTTAATTATACCCATTTAACTTTGTATATAAATAAATGAGAAAAAGGTTTTACCTTAATCCGAATTCTATTATTTACAATATACTTCAAGAATATTATGAAATACAAAAATATTAATAAAAATAATATTAGAAGCATGATTAATGTGAAAATTCACAACTCTTAGTGTATTTGCTTTAACTACATAATCATTAGTCTTTGAGCAGGAATTCTAGAAATCATACAGAAGATATCATTCATGTTCTCACTTTCATTACTTGTATAATGAGATGAACCCAAAACTATATTAAAGATTAAAAAAAAATTTTATATGCTCCATCTTCATGTTGCTTACTCTGATTATTAATCTTGTTAGGAACACTTATTCTGACTAACATAACATAATAAAACAGTCAAATAAAAAGAAAGTAAACTAAAAACAAAAAAGAAATCATCTTTTGTAAAGACACTAAAAAGTGTTGGAATTTTTATTTTTAATTTTTTAAATTTTTAAATTTTTTAAAGATTTTATTTATTTATTTGAAAGACAGATCACAATCAGCAGAGATGCAGGGGGAAGCAGGCTCTCTGCTGAGCAGAGAGCCAGTTGCAGGGCTAGATCCTAGGACCCTGATATCATGACCTGAGCCAGAGGCAGAGGCTTAATCCATTGAGCCACCCAGGTGCTCCAGTGTTGGAATTTTTAAAGTAGTAACTCAATATGTTCAAATGTTTATCATAGAAAGATATACCTTGTTTTTATTTTTGTTTTTTATTTTGGTTTCATTCATGGAGTCATTCATTTATTCAAGCACTTTCATTGATTATGAAGGAATTTTTAAAGACTTATACCTTCCAGTTTTCAGATTTAATTGAGAATAATTGTAAAAATGAGAAGTAACAATCTAAGGCTTATAAGTACAGGTTTTGACCTGAGCAATCTATCATGCACCTTAGAAGGTAAAAAACAAACAAACTACTAAAAAATAAGAAGATTAAAGAAGTTCTCATTGAAAAAGTATCACACGGCTTAAGCTCAGAATTTTGGGTAAAATTTAATTAAGTAATGAGAAGAGAGAAGTTATGGTTACTCCAGAATATATAGTTATGGGAGGAAAATAGCATGAAAAACATTTTATATTGATTGGTTTGGATATCATGTTTTCATGTTTTTAGAGATAAGGTGGAGGTTTTCTAGGTGTTGGGAGGCAGACATATTAAAAGTATGCACCCCTCAGTGATGGAAAACATACTCTTTGGTAAGGGGCCTGGCAAAAAGACTATAGTACAAGTTCCAGGAATTTTTGGAGGAAAACTTGAAAAGAACTGGTAATTGGTTAGATAAAGGAAATTAGGCATTTTAAAAATCTGGAATGTGCATGACTGAAGAAAGAAATGTGGAAGGAGTACTGGTTTGTATCCAGAGCTATTGGATACAAAATATTTGCTCTAATTGGTAAAATAGTTAGAAGGATTGATCTCAAGGAGAAATATAATTCTTTGTTTTTAAAGATTTTATTTATTTGACAGAGAGAGAGAGACCACAAGTAAGCAGAGAGGCAAGCAGAGAGAGAGAGGGAAGCAGGCTCCCCACTGAGCAAAGAGCCCGAAGTGGGGCTCTATCCCAGGACCCTGAGACTATGACCTGACCTGAAGGCAGAGGCTCAACTCACTGAGCCACCCAGGTGCCTCCAAGAGGAAATATAATTCTTAAGAATATTCTAGGTACACATGATTTATTTAAAGTGTCGATGATTGCCAAATAATTACTTTAGAGTTAGGCTACCTACTGGAAATTAAAAATTTGAGAATAAAGCACAATAAAATGCCAAGCATCTAACAGTAATTTATAATTTTTAAAAATGAAGACTCTATCATATCTTATAATCCTGTCAAGTCTTATGGTTCAGAGTCACAAAGTGGTGAATATGTTAAGATTGATTTGATACTTCTTTTATTTATATTTATTAACAGAGTTCTCAAGTACTGAATAGATACCTGATTTACTAATATTAGACTGCATCCCTCTGGTCACAATACTTGCTTCAGTGGTAGATCCGTGATTTGTCTGGGAACAAAACAGAACAAGGAGAAGATTTGGATAAAAGACTGGCTTCTAAGAGATTGCTCATTGTTGGAAGCATTTGATTCAAGAGTTGATACCTTATCTTGTGTTACTGGAATATGTTTGAGTCTAATTTCTACCATGGCACTGAGTAGTGTTCTGACTGGTCAACTAAGCTAGAAGAGAGCCTTACATTTAATACAAATAGCTGATTCAATTGTATGTATTAACTGTTTATCTTTCTTCACCTATTAATGGATCAAAATGTTTCTGCCATCCTCTGAAGTCAACACTTTCAACTTATTTTCACAATTTTCAAAAGAAGTTTTTAATTACTTTTTATTCCTCATTAATTACTTGACCATTAAATATCTCAAAAGTTTCTTCCAGGTGTAAAGTAAATAAGCCCTAGAAATATAACGTGCAACATGGTGACCATTAAAAAATAAATAAATAAATAAATAAATAGAAGCCAGTTTCTTCTGATCTTAATAATCTGGCATTAAGAATTCAGATCATTATTTTTCCATCTGTCTTATCAGAGCACCTCTGACCTAACTTTTAAAATAAAAGGATGCCATGCAAATTTATATTAGACTTAGCTGCTTTCCTATTCATACAGAGTCCCTGAAAATAATTCCTGCATTTTCTTTTGTAGTTTCTTAATGTGAATAAAGTATTATTTCTTTTGAATTTTAAAAAAACATCAAACTAAACAGAACCATGATTAAAATTGGAGTTAAGCAATCTTTCTAGATACTCTATTTTGACACATAGCACTAACAATGAGCTGAAAATAATGTGAAATCATTTGCAGAAGTCTGTAAAGTTTGAACATCCCAGTGACCTGTTCATACTACTCATTAACAAAAAACAGAGAGATCACCTCTCCCCTGCCAAAAATATCAGGCAGCTAAGTGCTCATTAAAACAGAAACAGAAATAAACAGCAAGATATATTCTTCAAAGGGAATTGTATCGTTTTCTCACCCAATACTAGTCTAAAACACAGTTTTAATTCTCTGCCTGATCTTTCCCAGAAGGCTCCCCGGTCATTTAATTAAAATGATTCTGAACTAGAGGACAGAAATGTGCTTGAAGTTCTCAACTCTAGCACGGAAACAACATGGGACTTAACTTACACTTTTATTTTCTTCTACGTCCAATATTAAAGTGTTCAGTGATCTGATTATGAAAAAGTCAATAAATCTAAAATGCTGTTTTCAGTTCATTCCTGAATAAACATCCTCTTCCCAAATGTATTTGTTTTGTTGTGCCCTTTAGTCTAGGTAGGCATTCAGTCCTCCTCCCTTTTCTTGAATCTGGAAATCTCTACTCTTTAGGAAGTTAATAAAGCTGGGCTGGAAATATGCATTATGACAAAATAAAGATGCATTGAGTTATTACTTCTATAAACACATATGATTAAATACTACAAAACTATGGTTTATTAGAAACATGGTGACATTGTACAATGCTATTTGTAATATCTCATTAATTTCTATAGTTTTCTGCTGATTTTGAATGTTAAGTAAATATGAGATAATAGAATAATTGAATTATCAAATCAGATTCACACAAAACAGAGGTTTCACATAGTGTACAACACTAGTGATAATTTCAGGATACAAGTCTTTATGAATAATCTTAGGAAGTCTACACATGATGAAGCATTGCTTAAGAAAAATTTAGCATCCCATTTGAAGGGTAACATACACCAAACTTCAAAGACAGTGCTCCTTCTCACTTCTTTGAGAGACACAGAGACAGAGATAGGGACAAGCGGGCGGGAGGAGAGGGAGAAGCAGGTTCCCTGCAGAGCAGGGAGCTCTACATACAGCTGAATTCCAGGACCCTGGGATCATGAGCTGAGCTGAAGCCAGACGCTGAACTGACTGAGCCACCCGGGCGTCCCATATCATTCTCAGTCTCTGACAGGCTTGTCACGTTTGCCAACTTGTTAGTATTAAAAAAAACAAAAAAACAAAAAAAACAAAAACAAAAAACAAAAAAAAACCAGTTTATGTCTTCATTGACAAAGCTCTCTTACCCCCACCACTGTGTGATTATTTTCTGTATTTTTAATTTCTTCTTACATACTTATTGTTAACATTCTTACATTTTCTTGAATTTACTCTTCTAACCTTTAATCACTTTCTTAGAAATTTCTTAGTAATATTGGGGCACCTGGGTGGCTCGGTGGGTTAAGCCGCTGCCTTCGGCTCAGGTCATGATCTCAGGGTCCTGGGATCGAGTCCCACATCGGACTCTCTGCTCAGCGGGGAGCCTGCTTCCTCCTCTCTCTCTCTCTCTGCCTACCTCTATGCCTACTTGTGATCTCTCTCTGTCAAATAAATAAATAAAATCTTTAAAAAAAAAAAAAGAAATTTCTTAGTAATATCAAGTTTTAGCCTTTCTCAGCTTCTAATTTAGACATTTAAGTTAAAAGTCATCTACCAGTTATTGTTTTTTACTGTAGGTTTTGCTACTCATCACATAATATTTTATTTCATGTCTAAATATTTTCTAAGAAAACTATTTTAACCCACAATTCACATATATCATATAATATTTTCTTCTGGTTACCTTTCCTCTCCTCTATTACTGCTAGACCTCATTTATAGTCCAGTTTCAGATTTGCATGCACACAGGTGAGCAGATAGTATAGAGTGTCCCCATATATATGCATGGCCTCTCAAAGTCCCCTGTTAGTAACATCTTACATCATTATGGTTTATGTGCTACAATTAATGAACCAATGTTAATAGACGACTATTAACTAAAATTCCTGACACTAGATGTCCTGGTTGATTCATATTCCCTTAGTTTTCACCTGATGTTATTTTTCTGTTCCATGATCCCATCCAAGAGACCAGGAAACATGTAATTGCCTTACCTTCTGAGGCATCTCTTGGCTGTGACAGTTGCTTAGATCTTCCTCATTTCTGATGACCTTTACAGTTGTGAAGAATACCGATCAGGCATTTTGTACAGTGCCCCTCAATTGGATTATTTAGTGTTTTGTGATTATGCTGGTTTATGTTTTGGGGGGAAGGAAAACACCAGAGAAAAATCGCCGTTTTTCTCACACATTTCAAATGTCAGTCTGTCACCATGAGTAATTATGAATTGACTTTAAGTTTGTCACCTGGGTGAGATAATATATATCAGGTTTCTCCAATGGAAATTAACCTTTTTTTTTCACCTTCCATACTGTAATGTTTTCGATGGAATCACAGTGCAGCCCACACAACAATGAGGTGTTCTGATCTAACTCCTTGAGAGAAAGCATCCAGAAATATATAAATCGTTCTGGAGTTCTTCTGCCTGGGGCACTTGGCCTTTCTTCCACATTATTTATTTATTTATATAATAGTACAGATATTTGTTTTATACCATGGATAGCAATATGATACTACCTATGTTCTTGTTCGAATTATCCTAATTTTGGCTGTTAGGAACCCTTTCAGTTGGCTGTTCTGTCCCTTTGACTCACTCCCATACTGTCAATCTTTTTTGCTTGTTTCTTTCTGTTTTCAGCATTTACTTTCTGATGATCCATGATCTCCTTCTGTAGTTTTTTCTTCAGACCTAGAATCGTCCATTGTTTCCAGGAGACCCTGATTGCTTTCATGGAAAATGGTATGACAGACTAAGATCTGGTCTCCAGTTCTGCTCCATCCACTTGGGTGCCAATGTTCTTAGACTTTTTAGCTGATAGAGCAAGAAGATATATATATGGATATATGGCAACCCATGCTTACTCACATGAGTATGAATTTCTATACTTTTCTATGCCCTATTTCTTTTTATAACAATCTGTTTCTATTAAGCTAAATATATATTCATCTTGACATTTCCAGTAACAATCTATTAAGATGTGGTTCACTGTAGGCTATTCCTCTTATCATAGTCGCACTACTTCAGGGAGAAACCTGGCTCCCATTATCTGTAGTTTATTTACTTAATTGTTCTAGTATGCAAGCACGGCAATAGAAAAATTATTAATCCATACTCTTTGATAGGAATTCTATTAAGTAGAATACAGTACTCATGCAGTTCCTTTTACCTTTAGACTTACCAACTTCATTAATTACCAAAGTTACTTAATGTCAGCACCTTTCCCCACAGCCCTTTGATGAGGTCGCTTCGTACATGCATAACAGTTAGATTATTTTGTCACAGTCTGCATTCTTTTCCAAGATCCCAACTTCCTAAGTGATTTTTAATTTGCATATGTTAGGGCTTACTCTTTGTGTTGTGAAGTTCAGTGGCTTTTAAAAAATATATATATATTATAATATATATAACTATATATAATATATATAATATATACATAGCTATAGCTATATATATAAGTTATATATATATAACTTCATGTATTTACCATTACAGTATCACACAGAATAGTGTCACAGCTAAAAATCTCCTGTATTTCATCTATTCAGCTCTCTCCTCCTCTCCTGAGAGCCCCGTGGCCACTGGTCTTTTTACTTCCTCATAGTCTTGTCTTTTACACAGTGTCAGATGATTGGAATCATAGGGTATGTAGCCTATGAAGTTCATATTGAACTTCTTTTCTTTACCAATATGCATTTAAATTTCCTCTCTTTTGGTGGTATGATGGCCCATTTCTTTTTATTGTGAAATAATATTCTATTGTGTGGATGTAACACAAATTTTAATCCATTCATATAGAGAAGGGCATTTGGTTGCTTCTAGTTTGGGGCAATTATGAATAATGCTCCTTGTAAGCATCCATGGAAAAATTTTCAGCGCACATAAATTTCAAATGAATTGGCAAATATTTAGGAGTGTGATTACTGGGCTGTGTAGTAAGACTACGTTTAGCTGTCTAAGAAACTGCAAACTGTTTCAGAGTGTCTGCACTGTCAGGCATTCTCACCAGCAATGATGGAGAGTTCCAGGTCCTTTGGGTAAACACCAAGAAGAATGATTGCCGTCATTTAAAAAAATAGTTTAGCCTCTCTAACTGGTGTTTAGTGGCATCTCACTGTTGTTTTATTTTGTAGTTCCCTAATGACAAATGTGGAGCATATTTTCATATGCTTATTTGCCATCTGTAGTCTTCCTTGGTGAGATATGTTTTCAGGTCCTTTTCCTATTTTTAAGATCAGTTGTTTGTTTTCTTAATGTAAAGATTCAAGAATTCATTTTATATTTTAGATACAGATCAGAAGCCATTTAAACATTTTCTTATTTTGATTCAATACAAAAATCTATGTTTATATTTGAAAATACTTAACCACATGTTTGGTTCATGGCTAATGAACATTAGTAATAGATAATAGAGAAGAGTAGAACAGTAGAAAGTCACTTAATTTTGGCTTGGGTACGTATTGCAATGATACTTGGAGATAAGTGAGTTATATTCTCATGTTTTTCATAATCTGCAAAAAAATATGAAGCTTTAATAATAGCGAACATAACACCAATGAATAATGAAGAACTTCTGTATTTTTACTTTCTTTTCCCATTCAAAAGCTAGTTAGTTTAAAGTCTATTTTGGAAATTTGCTCATCACCTTTTCAAGGAGTATAAAATGCTAGCCTCCAAGTAACAATTTTTCTTATCTAAACTCATTATCTTTCCAGTTCATACCTAAACTGGGCCTGGAGAGACAATAAAGGATTCATATCCAATAGCAAATTTCTTATGTAATGCCAGAAATCTTCATAGATACTAAAAGATAGCATAAAGCAACTGAAGAAGCATTGGAAAAATTACAGTTTGTTTTTATTTCACCTTTTATCAGATTGCATGTAAAGATAGAATTTGAAAATGATTGATAGTTTACTCTTATACAGGATATAAATGAACTTCTTAAGTGAAGTAGTTGTTATTATTTTCTCATAACCTAACTCTTGTTTCTCTCAAAGGAAGAATGACTTATGAAAAAACTCTAATGTTCAGTTTTTTCCAGTTTTATAAATGTAAAATTTTTGTTGTCTCCATTATATACTTTTTTACATATATTAAAGACATTGAAGTTCTGATTGCATACCTATTTTACAATAACGGCTATGATTAGTGGTAATTATAATGCAAATAACTAGAGTTGTGTTTATAAATATGATTAAGCATTACACTTTTTGAACTAAATATAAACAGGTGTTAAATTTTATATATTTTTATAAAGCATTGATTATGATTCAAAATCATTGATTATTGATTATAATCATTATGATTATGAAAGTAAGATCACTTAATATTTTTATGTAAGAAAAATAATGTCAAAGGTCTTTACTTAATGCATTGTTTTTTTTGTTTGTTTTTTTTTTTAAGATTTTATTTATTTATTTATTGGACAGACAGAGATCACAAGTAGGCAGAGAGGCAAGCAGAGAGAGAGGAGGAAGCAGGCTCCCTGCTGAGCAGAGAGCCCAATGTGGGGCTCCATCCAAGGACCCTGGGATCGTGACCTGAGCCGAAGGCAGAGGCTTTAACCCACTGAGCCACCCAGGCGCCCCAATGCATTGTTAATATTTATAATTTTTAGTGGAGTTCCAATTTGTATTTTAATTAATCTACTTGCAATATTAAGTGTCTGTGTGTGTGTGTGTATGTGTGACTATTTGTAGAAATCAGATGTTGTCTTTTCAACTGATACAGTATAGAGATTGCTCACTTAGGTCAATATGAGTCCCATAGATTTTAGAAGCATATAAACATATCTATTATTTCTAAAATTTTATTTTTATAGGATGGAGAAAAATAAAGATAGAATTCTTATTTGTGTTCTTGCTAAATTCAAGCAAGAAACTTGTGAATGTTTAGTCCCACTCATTTTCCAAAAGCATGGTGTTTTTCATAAGTGCCCTAATGCAGATGGAAATGTTCTGAAGGGTTTTTTTAAAAAGAGATATGTTTTTTAAAGTAGGGCATATTTGTTAGAGCACTATAGATGAAGCCATGTTCTACAACTAAAAAGTAGAAAAATATATCTGCATATTGAATCCTTTCTTTTACCTCAGTCTAGTTCATTCAAAAATGCGTTAAGAAAAATAAAAATTTCGAAGGTTGGAGTAATATTTAAAACATAAGTATTCTCTGATACTTACTACATTTTTAAAAATTTCAGTATTTGTTTCCATTTAAAGTGAATATAAATATATCATAGTATGCTGTGATGAGAGTCACAAATATTATCTCAAGATGTTACAAATATATATAGCTATACACTAGATTGTAATAATTTGCAATGTGCTTAGATTGGATTTTCTTTAAATAAAAGAAATCTAGGGACACATAGCTGGTGCAGTCAGTTAAGTGTCCAACTCTTGGTTTTGGCTCAGGTTGTGATCTCAGGGTCATGAGATGGATCCCCGTCTGTGGGGATCTGTGCTCAACACGAAGTGTGCTTAAGAGTCTCCCTCCCTCCTCCTCTGCCCCACCTGTTCACGCTGTCTCTCTCTCCCTCTCTCTCTCAAATAAATAAATAAATAAATAAAACCTAGATATATTTTTGTAAAATAAATGGAACTATTTTTTACTTATATTTGCTCTTTGAACCTGTGTCTTAAATAAAGACATGTTCTGTCTTAAAGGCAGCAACTATATAAACGTGTTTGGGTCACTTAGGAAACTTTTGGGTAGAACTAAGAGAAAAATACACTTAAATTACTTTTTTAAAATGTGGAGGGGTGCCTGGGTGGCTCAGTTGGATAAAGACTCTGTTTTCAGCTCAGTTCATGATCCCAGAGTCCTGGGATCAAGCCCCACATCGAGCTCTCTGCTCAGCAGGGAGCTTGCTTCCCCTCCTCTCTCTCTGCCTGCCTCTCTGTCTACTTGTGATCTCTGTCTGTCAAATAAATAAATAAAATCTTTAAAAAAAAAAAGAATGTGAGGAAAAACTTTTACATGAGAGAAAATGTCAAAGTAGGTGGGTTATCTTCAAGTTCACTTTGCTCCACATACCTGCTCTGATTCTTTCTGTCTGTCTTTTCATTGCTGGTAGTTGTCCTGCTAGCTCTTCCCATATCTGCAGGATGTTTTCTTACTGATATCTGTGGAAATATTATTTTCCTACTCTTTGAAGAAAAAAAAAAAAGACTTTCACATTATTGGATATATTTAGGTCCAGTGCCCACTTTGGACATTGTACTGTAGAAATGCTGTAAATCCGTGGCTGAGTTTAACCTGTTAGTGGAAAACTACAAGAAGAGGGATGGGGGGGTTAATTGCTTAGGCCATGCAGGGCGTACTCTAAGTGTAGACACTAAAGTAGATCTTATCAAAATCTCCTACCCACCAGTTTGGCAGGGAAAAAAGCAGATGCTAGATAGGTATTTGGAAATGTATACCAAATAACAAATACCTTTTTTCTCCTTTTTAAATAATTACTTACTGTCTTCTCAAATCTTAGCTGTATTAATTTGGTCCTCAAACACCAAGGCCAAAGGAAAATAAATGTTTAACATGGGAAAACAAATAAAAGTTTACTGGAGGGTACAGGGATGTCATGAAGGATAAATAGCATGGAACCAGAGAAGACTGAGAAAGTCTTCCAGACTGTAATACAGGTATGTCACTTGTGAAAGAAACAGGAATGAAAGGAAAAAGGATTGAGTTAGGAGACTCCATCAGATTCTCTGCTGTTCAGCCTTGTCAACTCTTCCACTGTAGAAGATAAAGGCCTCTTTCTTACGAAGTTTTAGAATAAAAGTGAAGTTCAGTGGGGTGAGGCCTAGAGACAATGACCAAGAAAGAATTCTTGAGATATCTTGGATGCAACTTGGTGGTTTAGTAAAGCACAGGGACAGGGCCCATGGGCAGAAAGAATGGCTGCCCATGGCTTGTGAGGTGTGGCTGGTTGTATACTACTGGGTTGGGGGAGGTAAGGGAAAAGGGAGGTTTCAAAAGAACTTTCATATGCTAAAGAGGACCTACAAGATACCGGATACCAGAGGGCTTACCACTGTCATAGGTTTTCCCTCTAGCAAAGTATTAACATTAAGATAGCTCAGAGATTCCTGGAAGAATGTCCCACAAGTTCCACCCAGGAGTGGGGGTAGGAGAAGTTGCAGGGTGTAAGCTTCTGCTTTGTCCTCACCTTGCCTTCCTTCCCTCATCATTTGTTTAGAACCAAAGAGGCCTTCTGGCTCTTGTGCTCTGCATTTAACAACGTGTTAATGGCTCTCTGCTTTTCTTTATCTCTCTGTGGAATTTACATATACTTAGTTGTAACTGGCCAATGATGCTGTTCTTATAGGGATTATTCACTCCATATCTTCAAATGCCGCAACTATTGTAAGGGCAAGGACATTCCACCTAACAGGAAGGAGACCTTTAGTAATGAAGCTCCTAGCTTATGTCAAGAAGCATCCATACCCCGCACACACTGGTTACCCATCAAGCAGTGATTGAACCAGTTATAAAACTTCATCTTGCCCTGTTTTCTTGGATTGCTCCTGGCATAACTTGTGCCTCGTTTAGGTTTTCCATGAAGCTCACTGTAAAACTGGATTGGATATTTAAGATATTTATTGGAGCAAATGACTATAAATGATAATGAAGAGGGAATCAGAAAAGTAGGAGGAACCTTCAGACTATAGTGTATGTATACACACACACACACACACACACACACACATTGACTTTTTTAAAATCTCCAAATTATATACATGTTTGGTTACTTCTTCCCCCCAAATTGCTTAAAATCCTATCAAAATGTAGCTCATATAAATCTGGTCACCTGGTGTCTCACTGGATTGTTTTGTTGTTTTCCTCCTGTCTAGGATGTAGCTGATTTTTTACTTAGGGAGTCTTCATGACAGTTCAAATGGGAAATGCCTTTTGGGTCACAGTTCAGCTGACTTGTACTTCTGAGTGTTTTGGTTCCAGTTTTTCCTTATAGAAACCATGGAATTTGTAACTGGTCTTGTTTCCTTTATCATTACTTAGGCTATAAGTTTAAATCCAATTTTGTGAGGTAAATGAAGTTTATTTGACATAATTTTTTTTGTTGTTTTTGTGCTAATACTTTGCCTTTTACTCTGACCAGAAATTTCAGCTAAGGAGTGCACAATTGCAGAGTTTAAACCATTGTATCAAATCAGAGAAGATTAAAAAAAAAAGAAAAAAGACTATGTCTTAATTGCCCCCCCCTGCAATGAGCAGCATATCCTAGAATTAACAAGTCAGAGGCACTTCATTAGGAAATTCTCCAGGTTTACTGAGGTATGACTGATAAAAATTATATATACTTAGATTGGGCAACAGGATGTTTTTAAGGTGTACAACATGATGATTGTACATGTATACATATATATTATAAAATGATTCCCAAATCAAGTTAATTATCACTTCCATCATATCATAGTTACCTTTTTTGTGTACGATGAGAACACTTAAGATCTACTTTCTTAGCAAACTTCATGTATATAATACAGTATTAACTGGAGTCACCTTGCTGTACATGAGGTCTCCAGAACTTTTTCATCCCATTTAAGTGAATATTTGTACCCTTTGACCAACATCTCCACATTGCCCCTACCCCCCAGCCCTGGAAACCACCAGGCTACTCTCTGATTTTATGAATTACACTTTTTTAGATTCCACTTATTAGTGAGATCATACAGTATTTGTCTTTCTGTAGGGGACTTATCTCACTAAGCATAATATCCCCCAGATTCATCCATGCTCTTACAAATGGCACTATCATCAGGGAATGCAAAGGAAAGCGACAACTGTTAGAATGACTCTTATCAAAAAGATAAGAAATGTCAAGTGTTGTTGAGGTTGTGGGGTAATATTGGTAGCGATGTAAACTGGTACAGCCATTATGGAAAACAGTGTGGGGATTCTTCAAAAAAATAAAAATAGAACTACCGTATGACCCAGCAATCCCTCTTCTGGGTATTTAACCAAAGCAAATTAAATCAGTATTTTGAAGAGATATCTGTAACCCCCATGATTATTGCAGCATTATTTACCATAGCTGAGATATGGAAACAACCTAAGTGTCCATTGATGAATGAAAGGATAAAGATGTGTGTTTACAGATTTACCATAGAATATTATTCAGGCATAACACGAAGGAATTCCTCTCATTAGGAACTATTTTCTTATAACTGTTGTAAATTTTCTCCAGCAGCTGCTTGGCCAAATCTCCATGTCCTAGTGTGTCAGTTTTCCCACCATGCAGATCCATATAACTCTGGTTTTATCAGCCACATCTATGTCTCTTATTCCCAACTCTTCCAGGAATTGTGTATCGAACTTAATGCTCATCAAATACAAATTACTAGAAATGCACCCTTTATAACATTAGGGTCACTAGGTTATATTACAAAAGTTTATAACTTTTAAGCGCTCTTACCTCTAAGCCAGAAATATTTTGAACACTTTTGTTCATTTAATTTTTACCACAACTGTCTCAAGTAGATATAACTATTATCTCCATCTTACAAATAAAGAAAGCTAATTAGCTTAAAAATGGTAGAATGGGGAAATAGAACAAAAGTTTGTGAGAATCCAGTGCTATATTATCAATCATTGTCCAATTACATAATTTAGAGGGGAAAATACTAGCTAATCAGTTGATTACATTTTTTTGACCATGGCTTGGCATTTGAAAATAAGTATGTGTTGAAATTTATAAGTATAATTATAGCATTACATTTTATAAGGGTGTAAAAATCTACTTCTTTGAGTCAATGAGGAATTTCTTTATTGGCTTAGAAAGAGTTAAAATCTTTTAATCATGTATAACTGTCTCCAAAATGGATTTAAAAATTTAAGTTCTGAGTTTCTTGTTAATCTATCCCTAATAATTTTAATTGAGTCATGACTTAGACTTAACACTATTTCTAAGCAAGGATTGATGGAGAGAATGTTTTAGTATTAATTCATTAGTATTCTTTGAAACTTAGAAATGGAACTCCAGCTATCTTTACCAGGTTTTAAAATAGAGCCACTTTATGTTTAAAGGTAATAAAGACAGTATCATATAGGGATAATTAAATGCTGCCCATGTAATATCTTCCAGTTTATTGGTATTATATTTTAAATGTTTGCTTCTGACCATTAGAATATCTGAGTTATTTTTAAAGATAAAACAGGTGGAGCGCCTGAGTGGCTCAGTGGGTTAAAGCCTCTGCCTTCGGCTCAGGTCATGGTCCCAGGGTCCTGGGATCAAGCCCCACGTCAGACTCTCTGTTCAGCAGGGAGCCTATTTCCTCCTCTCTCTCTCACTGCCTCTCTGCCTACTTGTGATCTCTGTCTGTCAAATAAATAAATAAAATCTTAAAAAAAAAAATAAAGATAAAACAGGTAGAACATTGTAATAAAATATATACACTTGTATTATAACCTATAGAATGGCCCAGAATTATATGTAAAAATTGTTTTTATCTCTCCATCTCATTCTTAGATATAAAAGGCAATCAAATTTAAGCATTTTAAAAGCTTTTCTTATTAAAATATGTATTATTATATATTTGTTTGCTTTATTAATTTTAGTCTGATTTCAGATGTTCCATTATAAAAGATTAAAAAATTTAGTGTTTTTCTTTCTTTTCTCCATCCACCAATGTTTTTTAAGTATACTATTATCCATCTGGTACCTAGTAATCTCCTTTTCAGCTCTAAATTCTTTCTTTTTAAATTTTTAATCCATCGGTATTAAAGATTATATACTACTAACCCCCTGATATAATAGATGAAGAACTTAGTATGCCTACATTTTAACTTTTCCCTTACTTCACAGTTTTTTTTTAAATAAGATACTTTAAAAATGTTAAAAGAATGCTATTGATTCTGTTCTACAACTATAGGTAAGTCTTCAATGTGCTGTTCTTTACTGAATCCTTTTATGTCCAACAGCAATATACATGGTATTATGACAAAGTCATCATTTTCACAGAACCAGGTTGGTAACTGAACACGTAAAGAAGGGAATGTAACCTTTTGTTACTAAATCCTCTTGCTTGAAAACTATCCTGCCTTCAAGATTCCAAGGCCTTGCTTTTAACTTCTTGCAAGCTTTCTTTGATTTCTTTTTATAATATTCACCTGCCATTGATTCTTGTATTTCATGTTGCCCTTTCTTATGTCTGTCTTCTTTTTTCTTTTACTAGGGTTTATTCTGACAAAAAATCAGATTTATGATTCTCAGATAACACAATTTTTTGCTCTAGCAGGTTGAAAAATATTTTTTGCTCTCAAAATTTGCTTGATTATAGAATTCTGGATTCAGATAATTTTCCCTCAAGAATTTGAATTTTTAGCATTTCCCCCCTATCATTTAGCATTATTGATTATATTTCACTCTCATTTCTTTATAGGTGATTTGTTATATTTTTTCTCCAGCAGGACTAGGGTGATTAAAAACAGAGAGCTGGAGCCTATAAATTTGTTTCTAATGTGTCTCTTTGTTTATAGGTACAGTTCTCTAGGGTGATTTTATAGGGGAATACCGACCTGGAACAGATGAGCTATTCTTTCACTGCTATAATAGAAGTCTTTATTTTGCTGGGAGAGACCTACTGGTTTAGCTGTTCAGAATCCAGTTGTAAAACTAGTCTGATAGTCACATCAGAAGCCACTCATCACTTCTATATTTATCAGTCTAACTTGCAGATTCTCTGGTTTTCCCTTCTGGTATCACCACACTTAACCTCAGTGTTCTGGGATGCCAAGTTCCTTATCTGTATTTATTATCCATGCCATCTCATTGGCTTTTTGTAATCCAGATTTCTTCAAACATTTAGTTAGGTCCACTTCTGTCTCATTTTCTTGGTTTCAAAAACCGTTATTTTTATTTTTCTTAATTATATTTTATCTTGTCAGTCACGAAAGGAAGGGAAGGAAAATATTTGTTGAATCACACATTTTCAACTCATTTGAAACCCCTGGGTTAGTACTAAAAGCTTCATAAAATATATATATTTTTAATATATATATGTATACATATATATGTATACATATATACACGAATGTGTATATGCATGTATGTATATACATACATATACATATATATATATACGTGTGTGTGTGTGTGTGTGTGTGTGTGTGTATGGATTACTTCTCCAATGTTGTATAATTATAGAATGGAATCCAGGCATTTTAACACGATATTCAAGGCTTTCTATCATTGTGAGTAATGTATTTCTTTTTTAATATCCTCTTTGCTTTATTCTTGTGGTAGGTAGTATTCGATATGACCCTCACGATGCCTGGCCCCTTATGTACATTCCTCTTCTCCCAGTTGTTCAATTACTCATTCTTCTGTGTTCTACTGTGCAGTGAATTTGCGGATGCAATTAAGATCCCAAATTAGTTTACTGTAAGATTATCTCATTGGGCTTGACCTAATCCCATAAACCCTTTAAAAACAGTTTCCTTCGGCTTGTCTAGGAATTCAGACATTTGGAAAATGAGGGGTATTTGACGAGTGAGAAATTTTCAGTTGATGGCTTTGAAGATGGTGGATGCTACATGACAAGGAATGCAGCAACTTCTACTAGCCAGGAGCAGTCTCCAGTTGACAGCTAACAAGTAAACAGGTATCTCAGTCCTGCAGCCACAAAGAACTGAATTCTGCCAGCAGTAAGAATTAGTCTGGAAGCAGATTGTTCCCTAAGCTCCCAGTTGAAAACTCAGTCTGATTGCCACCCTGATTTCAGTTTTGTCTACCCTGAGTTGACAACACGGAACCTGTGTGTCTGACTTTTGACAGAGAACTTGTGGCTAATACATGTGTGTCATTCTAAGCCATTTAGTTTGTGATGGGTTTTTAGGTAGAAGTAGAAAACTCATACATTCTCTCACCATTCAACATTTGTTATTTGAACTCTAAACGTTCTTTTCTACATCTTGACATCACTGCTTCTGACTTAAAAACTACATGTGATGCCCTTATTCTCTCTTCTGTTTGTCTTTTTTTTTCTGTTTGTCTTTTTAATGCTATTTTTCATTGTTCTTGTTGTTGTTTTGTTTTGACAATTACCCAAAGCTCACTTATAATTCTTTAAAAATCCCTTCTGAGAAATATAATATCTTTCTCTTCTGAAAAACTACCACTTTGTATCCCATATATGATATACTTTATTCTGCCAAAAATTATGTTGTTGGTATTAGGAGGTATTCCTTTATTTATCTCTTTGCTTCTGTAGTAACTTCAATAGTGTCTTAGGTCTAGGAAATAAATTATACTGTTAAATTACATTATGATATTACAGGTACAAACACTGTAATAAGCTAAACAAAGAGAGGATGGACTTAAATACAAACTATCACATTGTTGCCTCTAAATTAAAGGAATGCTTATAGAAATTTAGGCTTGCAGATTCAATTATGAAAGGTTTTATCATCTATAAAATAAAAATGGCAAGTTTTGTCATTTGATCACATCACTTTTTATAGTTTGGAAAGCATTATCAAATTTGTTGTTTTATTTTAATTTCCCCCTAAGTTTCTAAAAAGTAGGAAGTCTTACATTTAATTATATAAGGATATAGACTTCCTTATACTATTATTTATAAAGCCATACAGATTACTGTTAACGAATCCCAGGTTCCTGATCAATCTTGTGGTTTGAATTTAATCTTTCCCCCAAACATGCTACACTGTTTTGTTATGGTACATTTGTCCTAGACAGTAATTATATCTTAGGTACTGTATTAGTTTTCTTTTGTTGCTGCAGCAAATTATTATGAATGTAGTGGCCTAAAACAACACAAATTTGTCTTATGGTCTGGATATCAGAAGTCGTAAAAGCAAGGTGTCATCAGGACAGTGATCCTTCTGGAGAAGCTAGGGGAGAGACCATTTCCTGCCTTTTCCAGCATTAAGCAGCCACACTCATTCCTTGGGTCATCACACCTTTCCTCCATCTTCAAAGCCAGCAGCAACATAGCATATTCAAATCTTTCTCTCTCTTTCTCTCTTTCTCACTTCTCCTTCTGTTGTGACATCTCTTTCTCTGACTAGCCTGCTTCTTCTTTCATTTGTATGAAAGCTTGTGACAATATCTGGCCCACCTGGATAATTAAGGAAAATATCCCTTTTTAAAGGTCCTTAAGTTAAACACATCTGTGAAGTCTCTTGGTCATTCAAAGTAACCTATTTGCAAGTTCTAGGCATTAGTGGTATAAATTTATTCTGGCAAAATCTTAGGGGGACCATTATTATTTCTAATAATAATAGACATAACATAGACAGGTATCCATGGTTAGAGCTATAGGTTAGCTCTATTAATAGGTATTAAGTATTAAGATTAGCAGACTTTAGAAAGACAACTCAATCAAAACCACATTTAAACACTTCCACATATTAAACATAAAGATGAAACTTAGTAGAGATAGTATAGAAGATTTTACTTTATTGAATGTATTTTGTTTACCTAGTTCAGTACACATTTTCAGTAAACAACAAGCAGCTCTTTCTGATTTTTCTATGATGACACAAAATTCAGTTTACAGGGGCGCCTGGGTGGCTCAGTGGGTTGAGCCTCTGCGTTCAGCTCGGGTCATGATCCCAGGGTCTTGGGATTGAGCCCCTCTTCGGGCTCTCTGCCCAGCAGGGAGCCTGCTTCTCCCTCTCTGTCTGTCTGCCTCTCTGCCTATTTCTGCCTACTTGTGATTTCTCTCTCTGTCAAATGAATAAATAAATAATCTTAAAAAAAAAATTCGGTTTACACAAGAATGCAAGCTGCCACACTGTTGTTTGAGTTTTAGTGAATTAATTATAAGTAGATATCCAGTAAAAAAAGGTCATATTAGCACTGGAGTCATAAAATTAAAAGCAAAAAACATAACTTGCCTTTGTTCTCTTACTTTGAGCTAGTCTATAAGTAATTTCAGTGTTTGGAGGTGAAATATCACCAACATTTTTTTTCCATAGTTAAAACTCAATAATCTAAAATTTTAATACAGTAGTTTATTTGGAAGCTGCTCAAACTCTCAAAGGGATTAAGCTATAAACCTTTGTTTTATTATGTCTTTTAGAGCTCTTAGGAGGACAGTTGTACTGTTCTACCAAGAACTAGTCAATTGTCAACAGAAAGCAATGAAGTAGTATTGACTCAATCCCATTGGTTTCATCAAGAAAACTATCTGATAAGTTGAGAAAATAAATTAAGTCCTTTGTAATTATCTACTGAGAGCATTTATTTTTAATAATTTATATAAAAAGGAACATAATAAAATATTTATGGCATGCACTTTTTATAAATTTATTTTTAATTTCTTAAAACATACATGTAGGAACCATTGCTGTAAAACAAAAATATAAGTAAAATTTAAAAATTCAGACAAATAAAATATGATACTGATTTTCTAAAATATAAAAATGCATTTTAAAATGTCTTCTCTCTGTAGAAATGCACATAATATCTATGTGTTAAACAAAGGAAATGTCTAATTAATAAAAACATACTTATTCACACATTTAAATTGACTTAATTCAAAATGTTTCTGATATTTGTTTATTTAAATAATATGTCAATTAATATTTTTGATAAAGAGGTTTGTCCAAGTTTATAAGATAAAGTAGCCTTTGGGCCAGTGAACTGTCTCAAATGAGATTCATATATAATACACAGAATTCTACCTTTTAACATTAGAGTTAGAATAACGAAGAGAAAGAAACTGGTATTTATTGAGTGGGTCTTGAGTATTAAGAGGACCAGTTGTTGGGATGAGCACTGGAGCTGTTGTATGTAAGTGATGAATCACTAAATTCTAGACTTGAAAACAATTTTACCATATATGTTTGCTAATGAAAATTTAAATAAAAACTTGAAATAAAAATACTAATAAAAATAAAGTGCATTAATACGTAATTTGAGAAAGAAAAGGAAGACCTATTGCTGTATATTTCTGTTCAAAATTTACTGCTGTTTCACTACAATAGAAGAGACAGATCTCCATTGACTTGGCAAATTAATATCTCAAATGGAATAAGGAAAAAAAAATCAAAAAAGATATCACCATAGAAATTGCAGAGTTTGGGCAATTTCTTGATATATCTCCAATTCTAATTTTATTTGGGATAATAATGTGCTCATGTAAATATTAAAAATCCAGCTTCCTGGAGATACTGCACATTTTCACTTAAAAATATACAGGCCATCATATCATACCAGGTGTTTTCTCTCCAGCTGGGGTCTTCACATTCCCACAGCAGTTCTGGAGCTCTGTCCTTTGGCATTCTGTTACAATTTAGTTGCTGAGAGAGGACATCAACTGGGTAGAAATGTGAGCCATATATCGTATATAGGAACTATTCTCTCTTGAAAAGGCTTCCATGGGTATAATTTCTATGGTCCCGGCAAGAGACAAATGTAGTTTTCACACAGGGAGGTCACCAGTGACAGCTTTTTCCCAAGTGTTAATAAATCCTTCACATTCTTCTCAGCCCAAACACAATTTTCCAAACAGAAGTTATTTTTGATCATAAGCAAAAGTGCCCATTAACACAATTGATATTCTACCTTTATGACATGTCTAAAGAACATAGCCATAAAGTTACTTCAAAATAAATTCCTCCAGAGTGGAGTATGTTTGTTGACCCTTCACTCATAATTTCTTCATTTTATGTTATGTGATAAGTCACTTAACACTTATATAAATATTTTTGAGAGAGAAAAAGAGTAAAAAAATCTATATCTCTATACTATAGTATTGTGTTTCCCACAGATTTTGATTATTGTCCCTGTTATTTTCCACTCTATTTATGCCAAAGAGATGATAAAGATATTAATCCACAAATATTTCATATTGTTAGAAATCATGTACATAAAATTCACAAGTTTGATTTGTCTTTTTTATTGGGTTATATATTTTTTAAAGATTTTATTTATTTATTTGACAGAGATCACAAGCAGGCAGAGAGGCAGGCAGAGAGAGGAGGAAGCAGGCTCCCTGCTGAGCAGAGAGCCTGATGCGGGGCTCAATCCCAGGACCCTGGGATCATGACCTGAGCCGAAGGCAGAGGCTTTAACCCACTGAGCCACCCAGGTGCGCCATTTATTGGGTTATATTGATTGACTTGTGCATGCTGAGAAACCTTAGAAATATTCAGAACAATTTAAATATTAGACCACAGATAAAAGCATATGATGAGAGGATCATAATTTTTTTGTTTTTGTTTCAGTTTTAAAATATATCTAATTTTAATATTTCAAATTTAAATTTAAAAATCTCTTCTCAAAGTAAAACATACTAGTAAGGAAAAAAATGGAAAAATACCATATTGTGGTAAATAAAAATACAATTCTGATTTTATGCTACAAAGAGAAATATCAACATTTTTTACTCTACTGATGCAGATACATTTGATTATAAGTATTAGCATGCTGTTTTTAAAAATAACATAATATAACACTATTCCTAATATTTCACAATTCTTATTGGTAATAGCTGCATGGTATTTCCTTTTAAGATCAAACCATAATTTTTAACTATTGTTCAGTTTCAGGTCCCTCAAGTTGTTTGTGTATTTTTAAATATAAGTGTCAATATTTTTTATACCGGAGTTTCCATTGCTTCCCTTCTACTACCAAAGATCTTATTGAGGTTTTTGTTAGTAAATTTTCAAAGCTTCCTATTGTATGAAGAAATTAATCACTGCCATCCTGTGCCAATTCAATTTGACAAGCATTCATGAGCACTTACAATGCACGAGATACTTCTAATCCAGCACTTAAGAAAATGAACTGAATGGTTGGAAAATCAGTTTTAGACAGAGCACATACAGATTACAAAGACTTTTATATTAGAACTAGAATGAGTTTTTGTCCACAAAGAGAAACTTGAGTTAATGGAATCTAAAGAATGAGAGGCCTTGGGGAAAGATATTGTTCAGATCTGATATGCCATTAAGAGATTAGATGCTTTTAAAGCTGCCATGAGAAATGTCCAAATGATACACATTCATGATAGTAATGGGAAAAGAAATTTTAAAAAGAGTCTTCCACACGTTCGCTCAGCATAATGCCATTGATTAAATAATGACTAGAAGGAAATTGCACAATGAAGTGTGATACCATTCACTTGAATATCTTAACCTCCTCTGAAGAAATATATTTGCTAATATTCTAATAGTACTCACTGCATAGTGTCTTCCAAGAAAGTTAAATTGATTCAGGAAATAGAGATGGTGATTGAGTTGTAATTCTTTGAGGGTATCACTTCTATGTAAGACAGAAATCATACTTAGTTTTTCAAAAGCAATTGAAAATAGTTCTTGGTAGGAACAACTCTTGGGAATTCAAAAGAAATTTTAAAACAGCTTCAGGAGAATAGGTACTATTTCTTCTTTGAATGTTTGGTAGAATTCTCCAAGGAATCTGTCAGGTTCTGGACTCTTGTTTTTTGGGAGTTTTTTGATCACTGCTTCAATCTCATTACTAGATATGGGTCTATTCAGGTTGTCAATTTCTTCCCAATTCAGTTTTGGGAGTTTATAGGTTTCCAAGAATGCATCCATTTCATCTAGGTTGGTTAAATTATTGGCATGTAACTGTTGACAATAATTTCTGATGATTGTTTCTATTTCTTACACACTAACAATGAAAAATACAAAGGGAAATTAGAGAATTGATTCCATTTACCATAGCACCAAGAACCATAAGATATCTGTGAATAAGCCTAATCAAAGAGGTGAAGGATCTGCACTCAAGGAACTACAGAACACTCATGAAAGATATTGAAGAAGACATAAAAAGATGGAAGACCATTCCATGCTCATGGATAAGAAGAATAAACATTGTTAAAATGTCTATACTGCCTACAGCAATCTATACTTTCAATGTTATCCCAATCAAAATTCCACTGGCATTTTCAAGAGCTGAAACAAACAATCCTAGAATTTGTATGGAACGAGAAGAGACCCTGGATTACTAAGGAGATGTAGAAAACAAACAAACAAACAAACAAACAAAAACAAAACTGGGGGCATCACTTTGCCTGATTTCAAGCTTTACTACAAAGCTGTGATCAGCAAGACAGCATGGTACTGACACAAAAACAGACACATAGAATAGTGGAACAGAGTAGAGAGCCCAGATATGGACCCTCAACTCTATGGTCAAATAATCTTCATCAAAGCAGGAAAAAATATACAGTGGAAAAAAGACAATCTCTTCAATAAATGGTGCTGGGAAAATTGGACAGCTATATGTAGAAGAATGAAACTCAACCATTCTCTTACACCGTACACAAAGATAAACTCGAAATGAATAAAAGACCTCAACACAAGGCAGGAATCTTTCAAAATCCTAGAGGAGAACATAGGCAATAACCTCTTTGATATCAGCTACAGCAACTTCTCTCAAGATATGTCTCCAAAGGCAAAGGAAACAAAAACAAAAATGAACATTTGGGACTTCATCAAGATCAAAAGCTTCTCCACAGCAAAGGAAACAGTCAACAAAACAAAGAGGCAACCCATGGAATGGGAGAAAATATTTGCAAATGACACCATAGACAAAGGCTGATATCCAAGATCTACAAAATCTCCTCAAACTCAATGCACACAAAACAGATAATCACATCAAAAAGTGGGCAGAAGACATAAACTGTCACTTCTCTAAAGAAGAAATACAAATGGCTAACAGACACATGAAAAAAATTGTTCATCATCATTAGCCATCAGGGAGATTAAAATCAAAACCACATTGAGATACCACCTTACACAAGTTAGAATGGCCAAAATTAATAAAACAGGAAACAACAAGTGTTGGAGAAGATGTGAAGAAAGGGAAACCCTCTTACACTGTTGGTGGGAATGCAAGGTGGTGCAGCTACTTGGGAAAACAGTGTGGCGATTCCTTAAGAAATTAAAAATAGAGCTACCCTATGACCCTGAAATTACACTACTGGGTATTTACCCCAAAGATACAGATGCAGTGAAAAGAAGGGCCATCTCTACCCCAATGTTCATAGCAGCAGTGGTCACAGTTGCCAAACTGTGTAAAGAACCAAGATGCCCTTCAACGGACGAATGGATGAAGAAGATATGGTCCATATATACAATGGAGTATTATGCCTCCATCAGAAAGGATAAATACCCAACTTTTGTATCAACATGGACGGGACTGGAAGAGATTATACTGAGTGAAATAAGTCAAGCAGAGAGAGTCAATTATCTTATGGTTTCACTTACTTGTGGAGCATAAGGAATAACAGAGGACATTGGGAGAAGGAGAGGAGAAGTGAGTGGGGGGAAATTGGAGGGGGAGAACAACCATGAGAGACTGTGGACTCTGAGAAAAAAACTGAGATTTTTGGAGGGGAGGGGAGTGGGGGTTTGGGTGAGCCTGGTGGTGGATATTATGGAGGGCATATATTGCATGGAGCACTGGGTGTGGTGCATACATAGTGAATTTTGGAAAACTGAAAAAATTTTAATTTAACTTAAAAAAAAGAAATTTTAAGCTTGTGGAAACAGTAATAGTTGGTGATATATTAACTTACTAAGAAATACAAAACTAATAACAGCAGTATTGGAGCAGTTCAAAGCCGTAATGGATTTACTTGTAAAAGGGAAATTACCTAACAAGGTAATACTAATTATTTTTCTAACTATACCAATTATTCACTATCTCATAAAAGTGACATTGAAAATATTGATCTTTGAATGTAAAAACTGGAAAGAATTTACATGTCATCAGCATCTTCATCTGTAGATGCAAATGTCTAAGAATATGAATTATCTAGTCACACATCTACTAAATGAGTATGTAAGTTAAAATTATATCTGGCTGCAGGTAAGAGAAAACTCAAATAAGTTGGATATTTTCCCCCCAAAACTACCTAAACAATCAGTCCTAGTAATTCAACAATGCTATTAGGGTATAGGAATCTTTATTTTATTTTATTTTTTCGTTCTGCTTTATTTGGCATCTAGACCTTCTCTGCTAAGCTGATAGCTGTTTTCAATAGCTGGTAGCTAAGAGGCTGCTGCCGTCTTAGACTCACAATTACATATGAGTAGGAAGCAAATGACATCGTTAAAAACAAAACAAAACAAAACAAACAGAAAGGGATCTTTTCTTCTAATGAGGCTTTCCTTTTTAAAAATATTTTTAGGGACATCCTCCTTAGAAACATTTACTTCAGTTAGTGAGGATTGTATCACTTTGCCACTCTTATTTACAAAGGAGGTTGAGATTTTTACTCTTTTAGTTGAGTACTTTACTTAGCCACCAAATTGGAATTCTACTAATAATGAGGTAGAAGTATATGATTGATAAAGGGAAGGCAGTTTGCAAGGTTTACCATAGACATCACAGCTAGATTACTCACTCTCTGGTGAAAAACTGTATTAATCAGGGTTCTCCAGAGAAACAGAACTATGTATGTATTTATATATATGGGGAGAGAGAGAGAGAGAGAGGTAGATAGATGATAGATAGATAGATACATACATACATACATAGATAAATGACAAGGAGAGATTTTAAAGAATTCACTCACACAATTGTGGGTGAAATCAAATCCAAAGTTAGCAGGGCAGACCACCAGCCCGGAACACCAGGAAAGAGCTGATGTAGTCTCAAGTCCAAAGGCTGTCTGGAGGTATTCTTTCATCTCCAAGGACTTCAGTCTTAGCTATTAAAACCTTTAGCTGGGGTACCTGGGTGGCTCAGTACATTGAAGCCTCTGCCTTCGGCTCGGGTCATGATCCCAGGGTTCTGGGATTGAGCCCCGCATCAGGCTCTCTGCTCAGTGGGGAGCCTGCTTCCTCCTCTCTCTCTGCCTGCCTCTCTGCCTACTTGTGATCTCTGTCTGTCAAATAAATAAAATCTAAAAAAACCAACCAAACAAAAAAAAACCTTTAGCTGATTGAATGAATTATGGAAGGTAATCTGCTTTGCTAGGATTTAATGAATAAATTGATTACTCATCTGATTTAAATGTTAATCTTATTCAAAAAGTTCTTTCACAGTGACACCAGGACATGTGACCAAATACTTGGCTTTGACCAAATATTGACCAAATAGTTGATCAAATATATGGCCTAGCCTGGTTGACACATACTGTTAAGCATCACAAGTCCACTCCTCATCAACTTCTCACCCATAGGCACTCTTTACAGGTCATATGCTTCCTAACATGATTCAACTATGCTGTCTCCAACCAAAAACACATTCAGGCCTCAGAAGAGGATACAGAGTGATTGGGTGGGTGGTGTTCACTCTTCTCGTTGATACCCTAGAATTTTAATACTATGATGTAAAGTTAGTATTTAAATACTATGGTGTAAATTTGATACATCTTATGTTATATAATAAGAAGATAAAGGAGGGAAGAAAATAAAGAGTATATATATTCATAAATGCCCATGACAATTACAGTCTTCACTTCTGTAACTAGTCACATGTTGTTGTTGGTATTTATATCTGCCTTCTTCCACCTCCTATTCCCTTTGACTTCAGCAAGCACATCAGCTGGTTATGGTTCTTCCTCCTGTGTAGTGACCCAAACTTTCATTCCTAAAGGGTTGAGTGGTACCATCCCTATTTGTACACCCTGATTTTTAACCTTTCAATCCAGTGATGAAAGGAACATGACCATATGTTGGATACTCATTCAGAGCATCCTAGATAATGGTGCTCCAGCCATTCAAGGTATTGTCACCTAGAAAGAGCTATGACAGAATCTTCAAAAGGCCATTCCACCATTCTATCAAATAAACTACTTCAGGGTGGTAGGGAGCACAATAAGATCAATGAGTTATATGAACATAAGCCCACTGTCACTCTATATTTGTGGTGAAGTGAGTTCATTGATCAAAAACAAGCTGGGTAGTATACCATGATTGTTAATGAGGCATTTTGTAAGTCCATGGACTATAGTTTTGGCAGAAGCATTGCATGGAGAAATGACAGGTCCATATCTAGAGGAAGAACAAAACACTGCCATTTTCATGAAGGAAGCTGTCCCAATTTAATCAACCTGCCACCAGGGAACTGGCTGATCACCCCTGGGAGAACGGTACCATATTGAGGGCTCACTGTTTTTGTTTTGTTTCCACTTTTTATTTCTCTATTAAAAATTTTTAATTGAAGTTGGCATACAATATTATATTAGTTTCAGGTATGCAGTGTAATGACTCAATGTTATAAAATGATCACCATGATTAAGTCTAGTTACTATCTGTCACCATACAAAGTTATTACAATGTTGTTGACAATATTCCCTATGCTGACTTACACTCTTGTGACTAATTATATTTTACAACTGGTAGTGTGTACCTCTTAATTTCCTTTACCTATTATCTCACCCACCTCCTCTCTGATAACAACGAGTTTGTTCTCTGTATTTATGAGTATGTTTCTATTTGGGGTTTTTGTTATTGTTGTTGTTGTTATTGTTGTTGTTCATTCATTTTGGCTCATTACTGAGTTCTGTTCCTGGCTGTTAAGGCACTCAGAGGTAGCTATAGACAAGTCATCCTTGCTGAGTGGAAGTCCATATTGCTGACCCCATGTATAACCACCATCCATGCCCTATAGCCATTTTGTTCATGAGCTCATTGGACAGTGACAGGGGTGGTTGAGGAGACAGACTGTGTGGTATTCACAGAACAGGTTATCCTATCTACATTAATGTAAAAATCGTCTTCTACTGAGGTGATCCTTTGTGGAGCATTCACACAGGACACAAATATCTTCAGATTCTTAGACCATTCAGAGGGATCTAGCCACATACCTTTCCCCAGACCTTCTTGTCACTAATTTTTCAGTTATGTTCCTCCCAAGTTTCTAATTATCCAGCCAACCTATGGCCCACAGCCCATGGATCAGTATATCTCTTCTGGCCATTTCTCCTCCCAATAAAAATGAACAACACTGATTCAAAGTTTGTATACTGGGAGGATTTCCTTTCATCACTCTCCTTGAGGGATGTCCCTCAAGCAGTGATGCTGCACTTTCCACTTTGGGTGGTGCCTGCATATAGTGAAGAACTATCTGGAAACTACACCTGACTTTTTTCTTCCTCTATCATTGGTCACCTGCCTAGTGTTGTGGTTCAGATCATTCTTTTCTCACCCTTTATAAACTTGGAAGCTAAGGAATGTCAGTGCTAACACACAGCTAAGAACAGTAATCAAAACAAAATAATCTGCAGTTCACTACTCCTTTTACTCTGTGTGAGGAGAGCACAGTCTTTACTCAAATATCACCTTCTCAATGAGGAGACACACCTTCTATGAGGGACACACCCTGAGTTGACCCCCATTTAGTCTTTCCTTGAATGTGGATAGAAGCTGTGATTTGTTTCTAACTGATAAAATAGGGGGAAAGAAACTCCATTAATTAGGTTGCTTTATATAGATTGTGTTATATAAGATTCAGTCTCAGGGGTGACTATGTGGCTCAGTCGTTAAGTGTCTGCCTTCAACTCAGGTCATGATCCCAGAGTCCTGGGATTGAGCCCCATGTTGGGCTCCCTGCTCAATGGGAAGCCTCTTCTCCCTCTCCCACTTTCCCTGCTTTTGTTCTGTCTCTCACTGTCTCTCTCCCTCTCAAATAAATAAACAAAATCTTAAAAAAAAAAAAAAATTAAAAAGACTCAGTCTCAGCAGAATGGAGACTCTTCCTTGCTGATGGTGAAGAACTGCCATATTGTAAGATAGCTTGTGAGTGGGTCACGGGGCAAGAAACTCCTGGCAGCTCCAGTTACTGAGAATGGCTCTGGCTGCCAGGTGATAGGAAGCTGGGGCTCTCTATCCTACCACCACAGGAAATGGATTCTACCAACAACTTCCAGGAGCTTGGGAGATTATTTTTTCCAAGACAAGCCTGCAGATGAGAATGCAGCTTGGCCAACACCTTGATTAAGCAAAGCCTACTGACCTACAGAAGCTGTGAGATAATAAATCTGTGCTATTTTAAGCTATTAAGTTTATGGTCATTGTTAAACAGAAACAGAAAAGTCAGCTAATAGAAATCCTTCCCTCATCACTGTGTTGTAAGTTGGTATCTCTCCCCTTGCTGCATGAACTCTGTTTAACTTTGTTTCTTCTACCGAATTTTCGGTGTCCTGAAGTATACAACTAACTTATTTATATATGTCTTAATAGTCTTTCTCAACTCTCATAAACATTTCAAGAAACAAACGGACATTTTTTCTTCTGTCACTGATGTATCGACTGTGCTTAGAATAACAGCTGACACGTAGTGTACACTCAATTAATACTTGCTGAGAGATAAATGGTTATATGCCTCGCAGCCAAGTCAGCCCAACCTAAAAGCACAGCTTGAAAACCATAGAGCGGCATAAATATAGGAGATAAATCATAAGAAATGTTCCAGGAAATCATGATTCCAGTCCTGGTTCTACCATGCGATTCTGGACTAGTCTCTAAAATCTGCTTAGCTTCAGTTTTGCTTTCTCTAAATACAGATCATAATGTTCATTGTGTTTGTTTATATGTTTATTTTCAGACCCAAGCAAAGTAACATATGCAATATTGCTTAATAAATTTTAAGGAACAATATCAATTCTAGATGAAATATGGGTGGCTAATATGTATATAAAAATATTCCAGCTTCCTTAGGAAACAAAAGAATTATAGGCAAAACACTAAGGGTATATTATTTGTTGCCTATTAATTAAATGAATTAAGAGTGATGTTACCCAATATTGGATATGATGTATACTCTTATATACAATTGAGAAGAGTACAAAAATAGTTTAAAGTTAGGAACAGCAGTTTAGAAAACCTCAAAAAGTGCAAATGCATATCTTTTATTCCAACAGTTTTGTTTGTGGGAACCGATTTTTGGATGCAATTAGACAAGTGTACAAAATATGAGAATATTCATGGAAGTTTGGTTTGCAATTATAAAACAGTGTAATTTACTTAAATGTCAAGCACAAAATGATGAGTTATCTAAATGGTTCTCTCTTCCTCTCTCTCTTTTTCTATCACTTTTTCTCACATTGTTTAAATTTTTTTTAAATTAACATATAATGTATTATTAGCCCCAGGGGTACAGGTCTGTGAATTGCCAGGTTTACACACTTCACAGCACTCACATTGTTTAAAGTTTTGCCAGTCTCTGAAAACACCACCACTAACTTGAGGCCAGAATCATAACTTTCCCACCCATCCAGTTCCATGAGTTTCCTGAGACCATATCTGAGGATCAATGACCTGTGTTGTCCTTACAACATTTTGGTTCTTTATAGACGAATAGAAGTAAATCAGTGAAAAGCAGACTAAACCCTCTGAGATAGTATTACCAAAGGATGTTGATTCTGTTTTTCCATTCTCTATTTGTGTATTTCCAAAACATAGAATCATATGCCAGTGTACATTGTAATTTGTTTTATAATGCTGGGGCTAGACCATATCTTCCCACAAATTCTTTTTAACATTCTTCTAATTTTCTAATTCTTACTGTCTGTCATCTCTGTCCTGACATTTATCACTAAGAATTTCTTTTGAGTGACTTTTAATAAATTGTTCAGGGAACTTTTGAAATAGCATTGATATTTCTGTAAGTCTCACAGGTATTATCTGGTATATTTCTTTGTGTGAACTTGAACTTAAGTTTTCTTTCCATTTGGCATTCTCAAAAGCATTTACTCAGTTTCTATTATTTACCTTTCAAAATTACTCTACAAGATAGAAAATATGATGTAAGAGTTTATTTTTGCTGTAGGAAAATCCAAGAAAGTTATCAAGGCTGATAAATTCTAGCCTAAAACTAACCAAAGTATTTGGCCTATAAGCCCTGTGGCTAGACCATCAATGTTAGGCAAGCTCGTTTATCTTGATATCACATCACTGAGATAAGAGAATTATTTGTCCACAGAAGGAGACTGACATCAGTAGGGACACTTGAAAGTAGTTTGGTGTATCTTGACAACCTCTACAGGACTAAAGCAACATTTACATTCTAAATATACACAGTTCTCTAAATGCACATCCAGAGTCTGATTCCAGCCACATCAATCACTCACTTACTCACAGTAAACACAATGGTACTGGCATTTGGTAATTAACGGACTCCTTGATCTTTAACTACTTTGTCAATAGAAACTGGTTAATTTAAATCATAATGGTTAATCTGAAACAATAGGAAACTCTTGGCATTTCATATACTTGCTTTAGGGAAGCTTGCCTTGGGGCACATGGGTGGCTCAGTGGGTTAAAGCCTCTGCCTTCGGCTCAGGTCAAGATCTCAGAGTTCTTGGGATCGAGCCTGGCATTGGGCTCTCTGCTCCACGGGGAGCCTGGTCCCCCCTGTCCCTCTCTCTACCTGCCTCTCTGCCTACTTGTGATCGCTCTCTGTCAAATAAATAAATACAATCTTTTAAAAAAAAAAAAAAAGCTTGCCTTATGTCAGAAACATTATATTCTTAATTTACTATTATATATACCTATATGTAATAGAAATTAATTTGTATCCTAGAGATTTTAATAAAAATAGTCCAGTCTAACTTTCTTGTTTGTCATCTGCTGTCTCCCAAAGGATCATGTAGGAAATAAACTATCTCAATTTGTTAAAATATCATTATTTAAAAATAAGAGTTAAAAATCTTTTGAACATTCTTACACTGATATTTCAACTTTTTTTGCTTTATTTCATTTGTCACTTTGATTCTTTAAATATTTAGAGAATTGTTTCTATTTTCTTTCAAATTCTCTGTTAGCATCCTCCTCCTAGCACACAAACCCTCTCTTGATTGAATGCCTCTTTCTTGAAATGGCAAGTAGTATTTCTCAGTAAAGGTAATACCCTTTAGGCCACTCAATTATGCACATCAAATAAGTCACCAATTCTACTTTTTCTTCCTACTGCAACTGCCTTAGAAAAGGTTCTTAGTGTTCCTTACCTAAACTACTATAGTATCCTACCTATGCATCTCCTTATCTTTAATATTGTTCCACGGCAAAATTTCATGCTCACTGATGACAAATGGTTCTTGACAAAATGAAAATCCCATTGTAGCACTGCATTGTTTAAAATCCTTCAGTGTTTCCTCCAGTCACATTTCATAATGTGATAGACAGGTTTGGTTTGGTTAGATACTATAATTCATCAATTCTCATCACTTCTATACACACAATCTTCTTTAACCATACTTCTCTCTTTCTGCATTTTTTTTTTTTTTTGGTATATGCATGCTCCTATTTTCTACATTTACATAAAATTTCCCTGAACTATTATCTCTCCTCCAACATCCAACCCTTCTTCTTCGTGTTTTTTTATATCCTTGAAGATCCAAATCAGATATCACTTTTCCCAGGTAAACTTCTTGGGATTTTTTGGGCACCCCTCTTCTGTCCTTACATTGCACAGTAAAAATACCTAAATCAATGACTGCTGTTATCTCTTCCTGTATTTGTTCTCTTATTTCCAAAAAATACATATACACAAACACTCACATATACTTACACACTCACAGACACATGGACACAAACCATATAAAGATAAAGACATTTTGTTTAATATTTTTCTTAAATCCCAGCCATTTAACAGCTATTTAACAGAGCTAGTGCTCAATAATTAATTTTGAATAAGTCTTGCTTGCTATGACTTCAAGGTTTTAGGAAATGGAGGTGACCAAGATTATGAATACCTAAAATTTAGAGTTAAAACTTTTTTGCCCTATTATACTCAAATTCTAGATTTTTTTTCATGATCAATATTCTATAGTATTTTAAAATAATTATTCTTTAATCTGGAATAATCTTATGTATATGCATATATACACACCTTATATAAATCCGATTAGTTCAAATATTAGAAATTACTTGAAGCTTAAGCTATGGTTCTGTGTAAGTGAAATTAAGTAGATATAATTCAAGATCACCAGGAGTCTGACATTATTTCATCAGTATGACTAACTTTTTTAGAGGCCAGAAATTTCCCAATTTGGAGGATCTAAGTGATTCACATATAAACCAACACCTATTTATTGATCAGGCATTTTATATACCAGGCATTATTTTAAGCCCCTGGCATACACCAGTGTATATGTATAAGGCATTTATTAAGACTTTATTCAATCACTTCATAAAAATGTAATTTGTGTATGCTTTATTATCTTAGAGTCCTATTCAAAGACTCTGACATATCACAAATGCATAACACTATAAGTCTTCATGAGAAAAATAATATTACTTTAATTATTTTTAATAACTATACACTCTGTGGAAGACTATAGTGAAAATATTTGAGGCATGGGACCACTATGGTGTCTCTTAAATCATGCCACGGACATGTCTATTTATCAATTCTATTCAAGTTGACATTCTCTTTTTCTGGCCAAAATGCTTTCAACCCCCCAAAAATGAACTCCTTTATTACAAATGAAAAATATGCTCAGTGTAAAAAGAATTTCTAAAAATTACTATCACTTTTCTTCCCAGATCTTGAATTATTTGGGGAATGTGCTGATGTTTGAAAGGAGAGATTGTTTTAAATCACATAGATAGAGTTTATATGCCTTATTGATTAACATAAAACATTTATTCTTCTTAGAAAATGTGAAAAGGGCCAGATACCTTTCTAATATGCAGCACATCAAAATGATGAATTTTATGATATATAATTGAAATATACAAGCTAATTAAATTTGTTTGAAAATTAGGAGTTTACAAGACTCCAGCACTTCCATGTGAATTAGGCACAGAATCTTGGCAGAAAAATCAGTAAGCAGAGATGAAAGTTTTCAATTTCAATTTAGCTAAGGCTTAGCTATATCCTTAATATAATGTAATAACATTCTTTGGCATTTTCACAAGCCAAAGATACAAAAAATATTTTTACTAGAAGTGAATTGGCACAAATGTATTTTCCTTAGATGAGGTCAAAGATAATGTACTGGAAAATTCCAAGAATAATAATAATAGTTTTAACATTGCCATAGAGCCAAATACCATTAATCATTTCCATATTTCTTAATAGAGGCTCAAAGAACTGAAACAAAGGGAATTTGCTCGAAATGTAGCATCTAAATCCAGGAAAGATGAAAGAAAACAGGAAAAAGCACTCCAACGCCTGCACAAGCTGGCCGAGCTAAGAAAGGAAACTGTGTGGTGAGTGTGCTATGAAATCTTAAGTTTTCCTAAAGCATAATGACCAAAAAAAAAAAAAAAAGAGGACATAGGAATAAAGGGCACAATTCTATTTATTTCTATACCCAGAATAAGATAGTCACATTTTCATGGCTTTCTGTGAGCTGTAGACAGTCATTTGAATTTTATGCAAACAACTGTTTATTGCACATTACAATAAAAAAAATTCCTATAATTTTACTTTTCAAAAAAATTAATTTCATGTTACTCTGATATTTGCACTTAGCTGAAAACCATTCTGTTTCTTACTGGAAATTCTAAATACTTGATTGAAGAAGAGAACAGACCTTGTTTAAAAAGGAGTTTTAAGAGGAAAAATTTTTTTTAAATGAAAATTTGGGGAACTTTTATTTGAAAGTATCTTCTACAAAACAAATAAATAAATAAATAAAAGTTAGGAAGACCTTATAAAATCTCATGACCTTGTTTAAAAAGGAGTTTTAAGAGGAAAAATTTTTTTTAAATGAAAATTTGGGGAACTTTTATTTGAAAGTATCTTCTACAAAACAAATAAATAAATAAATAAAAGTTAGGAAGACCTTATAAAATTCAGAGTCAAGTCAAAATTAATTTCACTGTGAATAAACAGTTACAACTGTTAGAAGTTTAAAACTCTGTTACTTTGACCTGCTTCTAACAGTGAACAGCTATAGTGTTACAATTCAGAATTTATAATTCAGGCCAAGAAACTGTTATAAAAAGGAGATAGCTTTTTAGAGTGTTCTCTCCACCTACCCCAAGACAAGTGATAGAGAATATATTGCCATATCATAACATTCTTTGGGATGTCAAGTTTGGAAAAATCAAAATTTAAATGTATTTTGAATCCTCTGGGAAACTTAAAAACAAATACAACTGCTATTCAATCATACCAATCATTTATTTTTACTCTCTGTGGTAATAAGTGAAAAATTATACAAGTGCAAGTTAATGTATAGAGAATCATAGGACCTATGCACTTTAAAGTCCTAAAGTAGCATTCCAATGTAGATGTAAAATTCTAATACATTGAGAAAACTAGAGTTGATAAAAAGAAATGCACAAAAAGAAGCAAAACTGGGGCCCCCGGGTGGCTCAGTTGGTTAAGCAACTGCCTTCAGCTCAGGTCATGATCCCAGGTCCTGAGATACGGGCTTGCATTGGGCTCCCTGATCAGTGGGGATCAGTGGGGAGCCTGCTTCTCCTTCTCCCTCTCCCTCTGTTGTCCCCTGCTGTGCTGTCTTGCTTGTGCTCTCTCTCTCTCTCTCAAATAAATGAATAAAACCTTTTAAAAAAAGAAAAAAATAAGCAAAACTTCTTATCTAAATTACTTTCTTCAACAATAGTACTTATTTCACGGTACACACACACACACACACACACACACACTTTTCCCATTAATTTGGGGCCTCTAAAGTTGTGCAAAGTATAAAACAGCATTTTTTCTTAATATCAAACATGGTAGTGAAACAGCCCATTATGTTAAAGATTAGGTAAAGAAAATATTCAGCTAAAAAAATTATGGGGCATTTATAACTTTTAAGAAACTAACTTTAATAGAATGGAAAATTCTGCACACCGTGATTCTGTTTCAGTAAAGATGATATTCAGGTAGCCCCTTCTTTATCTGCCAGACAGTATAGTTCTTTTTATTAAGAACCCACTATTTATGGTGTACTGCAATGGCAAATAGAAATTATATCTTAAGTAATCTTTTGTCCTATACTTACTATATATTATGATATTATTTTTAACTTCAGGGTAATTTTTAAATATTAAGAATAACAAGTCAAAAAAATTTCTAAAGTTAGTATTATCTCTTAGTTAGTTTTGCACTGCAACATTCTCCTTGGCCTAGGGTAGACTTCAGTAAATACTGGCTGGATTGAATTATTGAACTGAATTCCCAGCCCTTCTGAAGTCATAATTTTTTTAAACTTTGTTCATATTCTCCATGAAGTAATCATATTAAGTATTGGCAAATTTAAATAATTTTATTTTAGCAATTCTACAATACTCCAAAATACCACTGAAGAGACCATGAGTCTAAAAAACTTGATCAGGAAGCATGAGTTGAGAGCACAGGAGCGTCCTCGACACAGCTGTTAACGGCTGTGAAAGTAACTTCAACACAGCATGACCAAGTTATCCCAAATAGTAATAATAACTAAATGCAGTTGTAGTTCTAAGGAAGGGACCTATGCTATATGAAAGTAATTCTCTTACAAAGATTTTAAAATTTGAAAAAGAAATCTTATAATGACATTTCTAAAATACAAATGTTTGGATTTTTTTTGTCAAAAGTGTCCGATCTAATATACACTTTTCTTTTTGTAGTGCTCCTGGAAGTGGCCCCATGTTCAAGTCAACAACTGTTACTGTGAAAGAAAATTGTAATGAAATTTCCCAAAGAGTTGTTGTGGATGCAGTTAATAACCAGGAAGATTTCAAATATACTTTGATTCATAGTGAAGAGAATACTAAAGATGTTACTGCTGTTGCTGCAGATCCAGAAAGTGCAAATATTACAGCAAAAAATAACCAACTTGGGGATCAAGCCCAAGGAATCCACAGACACAAAATTGGCTTTTCTTTTGCATTTCCAAAGAAAGCTTCCGTGAAGCTGGAGTCCTCGGCAGCAGCCTTCTCTGAATACAATGATGATGCCTCTGTGGAAAAAGGATTTAGCAGAAAAAGTAGATTTGTCCCTGGTGCTTGTCATCTTCAACTATCTTCACCAACAGATGTGCTGTTGAGTTCTGAGGAGAAAGCTAACTCTTTTCATCCACCAGAAGGAATGTGCATTGACAAAGAAACTGCTCCAACTCAAGAGATGAAAGAAGTTTCTAGTGAAAAAGATACATTTTCATTACCTTCATTTTGCCAGTTTCAAATCCCTCTATCCTCTGATGCAGATAATTGCCAAAATTCAGTCCCATTAGCAGATCAAATACCACTGGAAGATATTATTATTAATGAAGACATAACTACGAGTGATAACAGTTCTGAATTGTTAGGAAATAAATCCACAGTTCTTGATTTAGCTAATGATTGCTTATCTTTGCAAGCTACCACAGAAGAAGCTGTTAAGAACAATGATGAGTCTACAGTTGAAGTTGCAAATAAAAATTATGGCCCTGAGATGTTGGCCCCTTCAAATTTTGAAGAGGAAAATATAAGCTTACATAAAAAAACAGATTTATCCAAAAGACCATGTGAGCCCTTTGTACCGGTTCTTAACAAAGATGGATCCACAATCCTTCAGTGGCCATCAGAAATGTTGATTTATACAACTACTCAACCATCAATTTCCTATAGCTGTAATCCTCTCTGTTTTGACTTCAAGGCCACTAAATTAAACAACAATCTATATAAAAATAAGCTGCCCTTAAATGATCTTTCTTTTCAGCAGAAAGGAGAAGACATTTGCAAGAGACCAGTTTCAGAATGCAAGAACACATCTGTTGTGGGACTCATTGATTATGATGTTGGAGGTAGCAGAAATGAATGCCCCCAAGTCACTCTTCCTTCGGTTGATGATACTCTCTTCAATAGCTGTAATTCTGGAAAAAATGAGACTATGGGTCTAAGGAATAGAAATATTTCCTGTAGGATCAGAAAAACAAAAAAACACAACTTAACCAAAAATCAAATGAAACAGGATACTCCAGATGAGAAATATAACAAAATAAGGTTGAAAGATACTCATGAACACTGGTTCCATAAAAGTAGAAGGAAGAAAAAAAGAAAAAAATTATGTCAGCATCACCATGGGGAGAAAACCAAAGAATCAGAAATTAGCTTCAAAATGGAATCAGAAAATAGTTACACTGATATAACTAGGAAAAATCTACTGGAAACAATTTCAGAAAAGCACTGTCTAGCTGCAGAGCAATTATTGGACTCACATCAGTTACCTGATAAAAGGCCCAAATCATCTTCCATATACATAAGTGACAATGAAGAAATGTGTAAAGCCCAGAACACTGAATATAATAGTAATGATGCAATCAGTTCTAAAAATCACAGTACAAAGAACTCGGTTGTTTTAAATAAACAACCCAATCCAACAATGATACATTCTGGGAAACATAATTTAACTTACTCCAGAACTTACTGTAGTTGGAAAGCCAAAATGTCCAGCTGCAGTCAGGATCACAGATGCCTAGTTCTTCAAAACGACATGAGCTGCCTGAGTCAGAACCAGGCTGTTAAAAGAGGTTATAATTCTCTCATTAACGAATCAGAAAGATTCCATCGAAAACGTAGACAACATTCATATTCTTATTCTTCAGATGAAAGCTTAAATCGACAGAATTATTTACCAGAGGAGTTTTGGAGACCACCACGGGCTTCTGCTCCCTATAAGCCTAAAAGGAAGCGGAGGAGAAAAAGAAGTCGATTCCATATGGGAATGGAAGCTTTTGAACTCAGAGAGAACACCGATTATTCCAGGAAAGGCAAGTCTTCCTTAGGTCACCAGGATGAGTTAGTAAGCCAAGACCAAAAAGGGGAAACAAAACCACAAGACACTGCGAACCCTGGGAAGAACTCAGACCAAACAGATCAAGGAGAAGACGAGCAAATTTTGCACCCGGGCAGTCCCCTTCCTCCTGAAGCCAGTGGAGGGGCTGAGCCTTTAGCGCTGGAAACCACTTCTGGGGCCTCGGCAGACACTTCCCACGAACACGCCACATCTGTCCACGCAGCCAGCGCCCCAACGAAAAAAGAAATGGACAATGCCTTGCTGGAACACAAAGAAAGAAGTGAGGATATAAATGTGCAGGAGAAGCCAATTCCTTTCAAGGTGCCTCACCCTGAAAGGAACTTGAGGCAGCCGCAACCGAAATCCCACCTGTGCCATTATGAACTGGCGGAGGCCCTCCCGCAAGGAAAGATGAACGAGGCGCCGGCGGAGTGGCTGCGTTTTAATTCGGGAATCCTTCACACACAGCCGCCCTTACCGTTCAAGGAAGTCAGCGGTCACACCTTTGTAACCACGGAGCAAATCCTGGCTCCCTTAGCTTTACCGGAACAGGCACTACTGATCCCAATAGAAAACCACGAGAAATTCCGAAATCTGCCCTGCGAGGTCTACCAGCACATCCTCCCGCCCAACATGCTGGCCAACAAGGTCAAATTTACGTTTCCCGCAGCGGCTCTCCCACCCCCTAGCACACCTCTGCAGCCGCTGCCTCTGCAGCAGCCCTTCTGTTCTACCTCTGTAACCACGCTCCACCACGCGGTTCTGCAGCAGCACGCGGCCGCCGCCGCCGCCGCCGCAGCCGCCGCGGCCGCGGGGACCTTCAAAGTGCTTCAGCCCCACCAACAGTTTCTGTCCCAAGCGCCGGCTCTCACCAGAACATCCTTACCTCAGATCTCAGTAGGACCGGTCGGACCTCGGCTCTGTCCTGGGAACCAGCCACCTTTTGTTGCTCCTCCTCAGATGCCAATCATCCCAGCTTCGGTTCTTCATCCTAGCCATCTGGCTTTCCCATCTTTACCCCATGCCCTCTTTCCTTCTCTGCTTTCCCCACACCCTACTGTCATCCCACTACAGCCCCTCTTCTAGTCATCGCCATAGGAGGGAGAGAAAATGTTCGTGTGAAAACGATTGCTATGTGCGTAATGCTCATCTACGTGGATAATTAATTTCCTACTTAAATGGTGGAAATAAACTAGCCAAGATACGGCCTCATTGATATGAAATCATTTACTGTAAGTGTAATGATGCAAATAAATTCTTAAGTTTCTGATATATAATATTATTAAGGCACTGAATAGTTTGCAAACCAATACAATATATGCTGTATATTAAGATGGTGTCTTAAGAGTATGTATAATGTACATAAAATATATTTATAGTACTGTAATTTATGTTGTAAAGTATGCTCCTTGTTTTTTTTTTTAACCTTTGTGTATTTGCACCTATTTAATGTTTAGACAAAGCTGATGGCACTACGTTTTGTACCATGTTCCTTGAAAATGTAAATTCAGTGAAATATATCTCTTGCAATAAATTTTTGTTAAGTATTTAAGTAAATCAAACTTTGTTTTAGTTCGTTTTCACTGTCCTGGGAATGTATAGTAACAGTAGGTTTTGGATTTACATTGTTTCTTCTGTACATTGGCATCTCTGAGTCTCAGAGGCTCAACAAATTACATTTGGAGCTCTATCAATACTTAAACTGTAATACCTTCCTTCGGAATAAGTATAACAGGACCATTTGTTTTTCTGTTTGTTCTAATGTTGCTTATACTCAGAGTTTACTATATTTCTTGAACAACTGGCCCTCTAGATAATAAACCATGGAAATTATGTTAAAGTAATGTTAGTATTGAGGGGGGGATAACTCAAAAATATGCAAGTACCTAGTATTCTTTCAGGAACTGTGCAACAGCACTAGTAGACAAGAAATAGCAAATAAACAATATGAATTCTTACAACATTTTTGTATGTCAGAATTCTCAAATGTATTATGTTTATTTTTAATTGATACAGGAAATATATGTATATAGTAATATTGGTATGGATTAAGGAATGGGTTTAATTAATAAATCACTCCCCATATATAACATCGTGGGCAGAATGGCATAAACACAATCTGTATCTGGATATACTCTTTAATTGAGAATCTGGAAATGGGAAGGAGAATAAATAAATAGCCCTTCCTTCTGCAAATCTAGAGAGATGTTTGTATCGTATTTCCAAATCACCCAGGAACTGTTAGAAAATTTCCATCACCCTTCCAGAGTCTGCTTTATTCTCAAAGACCTCTGCCTGATCATTCACTCAAGGGCTTCTACATGTATTAACGAATAGAATTATTCAATAGGAAAACTAGGAATGTCACACTCTTCCAATATGGATGATTTCCAATATGGATCTACCCCCGTCCATGTCACTGGGTAAGACAAAGTCTTTGTGCCCAGTGGAGGGAGTCCACCCAACCATGTGAAATGATGGATTATAGCAGCCTGGCAATGAATCTCAGCGTCAGAGAGGCCATGTGAGTTCTTTCAAAGGGAGAGCAACGATTAAGTGATGTTCTACTGAAGAAATGCTATTTCCTATATCTACTGTAGGAATGGGTTATCCTAAATAATAATGAGTATAAATGCATATTCCCATCAAAGAATAATCAATAGTAAGCTCTATTTTAAATAGAGAAATAAGGGGGGAAATCTAGGTTGTTTACTTTCTTGATTATTTGCCATAAAAAATAGATTTCAATGTTTTCCTGAAAAACGGTTGTGAGAGCCTGCATATGCCCTTTTTATATTGACAAAGGAGGATACAAATAAGGGAAGCAATTCCATTTCAAATGTTCTGAGAAAACATGTTCCAAAATTGGGAACTGAATTTGGAAAAGGGGAATTTTCCCCAAGCAAAATGTTTAACACTATCCTTGAAGATAAAATAGACGGGAATATCTACTGGGGAATGCTGACCCAGTTTGTTTTTAATCTGTCATATCAGGATCATTGCTTCTGCTGTTTAAAATCAAACCAAGTGTTTGATTTTAAAATATGCAGGCTGTCTTTCTTCTTTTGTCATCTTCTATCATCCCAACATGTTCATCTCTTACCTCCTGTTCTTATTCTTTAATTCCTTTTTTTCTCTGATCTTTTCCTTCTCAATTTCACTGTAGACATCATTTGCATGTGTCTGTCTCCCATTTTTCTTTTTCCATGTTGCCATTCCTTATATTTCTTTCTTCAAAATTCTGTTGCTCTCCTCCATTTTTTTTTGTTAAATGATATGGTCAGGCATGCTTTAACTCTTTAGCGTAACAGAATATGCTTGCTTGCTTATGGTCAAATTATTAGTTAGATGACAGAGATTTCTGAAAAGTTTGAGGAGGTAAGTTGTCGGTTAAAACTATTGAAACTCAACTTGACAGATAAATGAATTGGTTCTCATGGATATCAACGGCTGGAGAAGAAATGAAGGATAGTTAAGCATGTCAACATCATTCAGATTCTACATAATTCATCTGAATACTTGATATATTTGATCAGAGATGCTTACACAGTTGGGACATCTGTTATACATTGAGGACTCAGAGTGGATATATGATGAGACCCTTGTTACTTATTCTGAAAACATCAACCCCAGAATCAAGTGAGTCAAGCTGATGGACTGAAAATCAACAATAAGCAAAGCAATCAGGTTAAGCCAGGGTAGAATCAACATGCAATGAGGCGGTCAGGGGACCATTAGGCATGTGCATATTGATGGTAGCGAGAGTTGGGCTTGAGAACAGGCATACACTGGCAGTAGGTTTGGGCCCTGGATGATGGCTTGTTCATAAATTCTGGAGCTGAAATTCCAGTCCTATCCAGGAATAAATTATTGTACCCTCTATATGTTGGGAAATTTAAATGATTCCAATACTATCTCTTACACACCATCTCCAGTCTGCTAGTTACAAGCATTGCTGTAGTATTTGCTATTGTAGAGATGAATGATTTGGAATAAAGAATAAATCTGAACATGAAAAGTAACTGTAGCCAAATAAGAAATGGATTCACATTGGATGAGAGTAAGGGAACTCATTCCTAACTTCAACTACCATCTCTCTCTTTCACATATATTTAGCTATTTGGGTATATAGATATAGATGTATCTCCAAATTCTTTTATGAGTAGAAGAGCAATATCAGACTGTCCACAGGATGTCTCAATCTGAATATCTGCCAAGTATTTGAACTCAAAACTCAAACTCAAGATCCTTTATTACAGATACCACTGAAACCTGGCCTTTGTCTTGTGTTTCTAAACTCTAAGAATACCGTTATAAAAAACAAAAAACAAACAAACAAAAAAGGTGTTTTTTCAAAATCTTTTTTTTCAAATCAGAAGCCAGAGTGTCATGCCTACATCAAATCAATCAACGAACCATTTTGGCTCTATTTCCTTACTTTTTTTCTCTCTCAATTTTTTCCTGCCTGTACACTCTGTATCGTTCTAGTCCTAGTAGACCATAAGGTGAGTTGCTTACTTGGTGTTATAAATTAATGTGTCTTTCCTCAATTTCCCATTCCTACTATCCATCCTTCCCTCTGCTGCCATGGAAACATTTTAAAATGTAAACTTTTTATGACACTTCCCTACTTTAAAACATATTATAAATTTGTAACTGTTCTCAATATATACATCAGAGTCTTAAGAATGTCATGGAAAATCTATGGTGAATTAGGTGGCCTCCTTTCTGTTCAGGACCACCCAGTCCAGCACTCCTCAGAAGCCATTTTAATTTACTTAGTTACAATTATTTAACTTTGTGTGATCATGTTCTGTTATCCTGAATGCCTTCCTCCCCATATTTATCTTTAGTCAGATAGCTGGTAATGTGTCACACTCAACCTGAGTGGAAGTCTCTTTGTGGAATTCTTCCCCAGGTTCCCTCTCTCCCCAGATAAATTAGTTTCCTGTCCTCTAGTCTCACATAACATGCTGTATCCAAATTTTCTTATCAACATTGGGTTGAATATATTACCTTGTTTGTCAAACTCCCTAGATTAAGAGCTCCTTGAGGCAATATAACATGTGGCTCATAAGAAACCGCCAGTTAAAGTTTGCTCTAAGAGAGGGGGAAAATTAGTTAGAAAGAATGTAATTAACCCATGCAGATTGTATTACAAAGTTCCAGAACTATTATCCATTTTTACTCCAAAATCCATTTAAATGAAAATGTAATTTTCTCCAAAAACTAGAACTTCAAGACACCATTTAGCATGAAGAACTTCCTTTATTTTTTATTTTTTAAAATATTTTATTTATTAAAAAATAAGTAAATAAAGATTTTATTTATTTATTTATTTGAGAGAGAGAGAGCATGAAAGGGAAGTATGTCAGAGGGAGAAGCAGACTCCCCATGGAGCTGGAAGCCTGATGCGGGAGTGATTTATGGACTCCAGGATCATGACCTGAGCCAAAGGCAATGGTTTAACCAACTGAGCCACCCAGGGGCCTGAAGAACTTCCTTTAAAAGGAGCTATGAATCATTTAAAATAGAACTCCATGTTTAATAATCGAAGTATGACTTGAACCCTTATCCCACCCCAGGAGGAAGGCATAAGCTTCACTATGTCTATCATCTATCTGTCTGTCTGTCTTTCTATCTTCTCTCACCTTTCTTTTAGTACTTGTCATCAAACATTAGACCTTAGATTTGGGGGATAAATAAATGAATAAAAGTGTCCTGTTATTCAGATATTCAAGTCCAGAAAAAAAAAAAAAGAGCAAACCTGCAAAATCCTATATTTAGCCATCCAGTTTGCTATCTCATTATTAGTCAAACAAAATGGATTGAATTTATATTCACTGATGCTCTTTTCTCGCACTGTGTGGCAGTCTCCATTTCTCATTCTTTTTACTTGTTTTCCCCTCTGTTTATTTGCCTAGCTGAGCCACTGTCCTGGGAGTGAAAGTTGCCACCAGGGATGCTTTCCAATAAACTGCTTATTTTCTCTCACAAATAAAATTAGATAAAACTTTAAGGCTTACTTATATCATCAGCTGAGGCAGAGGATCCTGCATGAGAGGCAGCAGGAAAAAGCTGTGCAACGTGTTCTGAGGTGTCGAACTTGCCTGAAATCTAGCCCACCACCCACCAGCTCCATGGATTGTGTCCCCCTCCCCTATGCAGCACTGTCTGCATTGGTACAGAGGAAGAGACTTTTGTTTTGTTTTGTTTCCACACAAAGGCACCGTTGCTCACTGAGCTGAATGCCTCAAGCGAGGTCCTTTTATTTATTCATAAATGCATCTTGTAGACTAGCACCTGCCCTCAGCCATGAGTACTTGAGAACATGAGCTGAGAATCTGCTTGAACCTGGAAGCTCCAGGCAAAAAAAAAAAAAAAAAAAAAAAGAGTGTAACACACTTTGCTTCTGTTTCTTATCTCCTAAAATCTTACTTTTAGTTAATCTAATATTTTTTACCTGTTGTATCATTTTGTGTTAATATTTTGAATACACTGTTCACATATTTTACTATTATTTTCCTTTTTTTTTTTTTGGATTCTGGTTTTAATTGCTACATTTTATTTTTTTATAAATTTCTTTCCATTGTTTTTATAGAGCATCTTCTCTATATCTTCAGTATCTACATACTATTTAAAATAAATTCTAGGTGGCTCGGTCAGTTAAGCGTCTGCCTTCTGCTCAGGTCTCCATCCATCCCAGATTGCCCATATTGAGCCCGCGTCAGGCTCTCTGCTCTCGGAGAGTCTACTTCTCCTTTTCCTTCTGACCTGCCCCTTCTCATGCTCTCTCTCTCACTTTCACTCTCAAATAAATAAATAAAATCTTTAAAAATATTTAAAATAAATTTTAGATTTTAAAATATAGATCTCATCACATTTCCATGGAATTAATCATAATTTTTGTTTAATATTGTTTCCATGTTTTTATATTGATTATCTCTAAGACTATTTTAATTCCCTCATCAAATATAAATTCTATTTTATTCTTTAATACCTTTATAAGTAATATAGGCAGGAAGTATCAGTTTTTTGAGAGGTACCCATACACTAAGTGAAGGAGTTTTGAATACAAGACTTAGATATGCCCTTCAATTTTCTCCAAACAGGTTCTCCTATTCTCTTATATATTTAATTTTTATAACCAGCAACTATTCCCAGAACTTAATTTTCATCACACTCTATAAGAACTAAAATTTAGTGAGCCAGAGGCAAGATTCTAATGTCCGTGTATGAAACAGCCCATTTCCTCTTGGGTCATTGCCTTAGTTCAACAACTGGACTGCTAGCTGGCAAACCCTATCTATGAATAAACAAGCTCATTGGTTACCCTACTTACTCCAAGGTCCACTTTATACAACACTAGATCTTTGGCTCCTTCCAAGCTACTGTCATATTGTGTCCTGAAGAAATTACATGCCACCTGGTGTTTATATCGCTCTCAGTTACATTGTTTTTGTGTTGTTCCCTTTTACATTGCTCCCAAATGATCCAGCCTCTTTTTATTGCCTAAACTTGCTACCTGAACACTGTGTCTTTATTCTCCTAATTGTACTTATTGAAACTAACCTCTGTACCTAAGTTAATTATGTCAGTTCTAAATGTTCATTCACTTATATTACACATTAGCTCCTTATTAACAGATTGCCATCATATCTTAAACTCAAGAAGAGGGATTTTCTAAAAACCCAATATTTTAGGTACCTTAATGTTGCAGTCTATATTAAATTTACAACACACTTTTGAAAACTAGGTTTGAGATTAATGTTTTGAGTTTCAACTAGTCTACTTACATTTTCAATGTTTTTTTTTAAATCAAAATTATTTTACAAGTGGCTATTCTTTTAACTTATGGAAGTTTGTAAGACATTAATCCTCACATTAAATTGATAAAACTAAAACTGGTGATAGATTTTGTTAAGAGGCTTCCATCCCCAGAACAGTTTTCTTGAAACAAAAATGATAGAAATGATAGAAGTATGTTCTGCTGAGATGAGATTTCTATTTTCCGTCCCGAAATGCAACTATTCTGACTATGACCTTTGTGAAGTTACACTGTTTCTTAGGTAAAGTGAAACATAATGTAATATTTTAAATACATTTTAGGTACTAGCAACTTTAACTGCATTTTGTATGCCCAAGAATTGCCAATATGATTCCCTTTCTGCTGGGTTAACATTATTTTGACAGTATCTTTTTGAGTTGCTAAACAAAGATTTATTTGTGAAATTGAGAATCAGAATGTTTTTCCAGTATTCACAAGACATACATTATTTTTCTCATATGCATAATTTCTAAACATGACAACATAGAGGGTACTCTCTAGAAATGCATTTGTATCCTGGTAAACGTAGCTACAGCTGGAGGTAGCTATTAAAGCTGATTATGGTTACATTGTCAAGTTGCTGGGGTCCACATCTATGTCAAGAATAGCTTGACAATGCATTTTGACTGGAAAATGAGTTTACTAATAGTAAAGATGTTTTTAAAAATGGCTTTGAATATGGAATTTTAAGTGGAATAAAAAAATAAAATTTTCTCTACATGAAAAAATAATACATTATAGCACTTCTTACACAAATTAAATCCACCCATAAACTGTGAGCTCAGAGCTTAGTGATAGGAAGTGTTTTGTTGTTGTTGTTGTTCTAAATCTCATGAGTTGTTACTTGGAAGCTTGGAAGCTGCTTTATTTTTTATTTGTGTGTGTGTGTGTGTGTGTGTGTGTGTGTGTGTTATAATTTTTTTAATTTAGTTTTTTCAGTGTTCCAAAATTCATTGTTTATACACCATACCCAGTGCTCCATGCAATATGTCCCTCCATAATACCCACCACCAGGCTCACCGAACCCCCCACTTTCATCCCCTCTAAAACCCTCAGTTTGTTTCCAAGAGTCCACAGTCTCTCATGGTTTGTCTCCCTCCCTCCAATTTCCCCCAGAAGCTGCTTTATAGTACTGTATGCTTGCTTCCTTTCCCCTGGGAACCAGTGCATATTGTACTGCATGCTAATAACTGCCTGGAACTTCTGGACATGGTCCCTCTGACAATGCTTCTCTCTCTCCAAGAGGAGTATTTAAGCGGGTTCACTTGCTCTCAGATGTGCTAGATTTTTCTCGCCTTCAGATTTTTATCTTGTTTTCAGTGATACTAAGTGCCATTCCTGCTTCAGCAAATAATACATTTTTGAAGTCCAAATCATTCAGTTAGCATTAGCATCTAGGGGGAGTACTGGCACACTGTTCCCATCTGGGAGCCGCTCCTAATTCCGCATGAGTGCAGAGCTCATGGCACTGGTATTCCGAGTCTGCAGAAAATGTTTTGGTCTCTCTAGGCATCCTTTGTGGAATACACACACACACACACACACACACACACCCTCCCAAGAACGACATGATGGTCTGTGTCTGGAATTCCTGGATGTTGTCTTCTTAACAGGATGCTACTCTCTGTCTTTCCACAGTCACTATCAAGAGGAGGAATGGGATATATTCTCAGGTACATGTAGTTTAAGATGGAAAAACATAGCTTGGAAAATTGTAAGATGCCTTCCTTTTTCACATCATCAATAAATCTCGTTTCCTTAGGACTTGCATGAAAAATGCCATGACACTATTCTAGTTAATAATTGAATACATATTCAGCCAAGATTGTTTGTGCTAGTTTTGATCAGTGACGAGAAGATGGAATTAAGTATTTATGCCTAATAATAAAACTTCAGCCTATTACTATACTACACTCTTCTTAGCGATACCCTTACAATTTAACACCTCATTTAGGTAAACTTGTCTCTTATAATCATTTATATCTAAAATGTTCCAAGGACCTGAAAGCTCTGGAGAGATGGAGAAAGAAATAAAGCCACTCAACATTGAGTTTAAAGTCAAAAGAAGGAAGTAGATAACTAGAGTCAATTTTAATAAGAAGGGTTATAGAATATAACACATGTCATAAATATTACCTTATGATAGATATTGTAATAAATTAGAGGAACAAAAGAGCAAAAGGGAAATTTTGGTAGGTTAGGCTAAAATTAAAAAATGCCAAAGATAGATCATTTGGACTTTATAGCTGGGGTGATAGTCATTAACAGTTTTTAAACTCTTTGTATGAGAGTGGCAGATGAGAAATCTCACTAGGATTACACAGGAGAACGGGCCAATGTGGATGCATTAGTTAGGGAGCATTGAGGATGTCAGAAGAATAAAAACAGTTTAAGCCTGCAGCTAGCAAATAGAAGTAATGTGGATTAGCTGACCTTCTGGTTAGATAACCTGGTGCTATTTAGTTGAATTCATAGGGGCAGTTTTGAGAGAGTGAGAGATATTTTTAAAATGAAATTTAGGTTTCTGTTTTGGGTCATCAGATTGATGCAGTCATTCACAAAGTACGGAAAGACAGAAGACAGGGATGGAAGAAAGTTTACAAAGTTGAAAGCCCTCTTAGAGGAATGGAAAAGACTATGTTCACGTTTCAGAGACATTGAATTTGAGGCACTTAGGATATATATCCCAGGAGAGCAGTCTTGCAAATATTTCAATATGTAGTAGAAATTCTCTCATCTGAAACATCAGAACTGGTTTGTTGTCAGTTATTTGCTTCAAGTGGGAAAGTACGCATTAAGGCATACATGAATGCTGAGGCAGTCTAAAAATCATACATTAAGTCACATTATCTTACTCACCGATGTTGTACTATAGGCCCAGGACTTTTCTTTGAATATTTGTTTACCCACTGAAGTAATTGATCATCTTTTTTTATGTAGTATATGCTCAAAATAAATCATCTATGACTGCGAGACTTGTTTATCTCATGTGCACTATAAACAAATCAAAATGTTTTTTCACTATTTTCTTCAGACTTTTCCTGTTGCCATGCACACACCACAGCTCACATTATTTATTCTGCGTCTCACCTTAACTTAGGATTTCTAAAGCATTACACTTCATTGTTGTGGGTATACCCTATCTCTCTGCGTTCATATTTCTTCATCTTACTTAATCTTGAATTAAATTATGTAATGATAATAAATGCAACATGCACAAAGTTATTTGAGAATCAACAAATCTGAATCTTGGCAAGAAAATTATCAACAGTAGTGAAAATAAGTGTAAAGGCATCCTACAGTACAGCCTATTATGTTCACATTCTCTGTTGGGATTCAGTTTTATGGAAAATATGAAATGAAGAATTTGATCACTCAGATGGAAAAACAGATCATTGGTGGGGGGAAAGAAACTACTACACAGGTCTGAAGTTTAAGGGAATTATACACTAAAGAAAATTACTTTGAAATCATCACCCCGATCATTTTAATTAGAGTGTTAGAAGGTTTAAGATTAGCCCCTGGGAGAGGATATAAAGAGAGAAGTGGATCCTGGAAATAACAACCAACATTTAAGCTTGAAAAGAGGAGAAAGAAACTAAGGAGTACACAGAGAAGAATATAAACTAGAGAATTATAGTACCATGGAAATAATGGCAAGAGATGGTTTCAAGTAAAAGAGTTAAGAGTTGCCAATAGCGATAAGCGGTTAAGTAAATAAGAGTAAATAAGAGCTGCATTTTTCATTTAGTGACCTAAGCCATTTTTGTTTGTCAGTTTTGATACCCTAATTTCAATAGTCATCATATATAACACAGTTGAATTTGAGCAATGTGAGAAACATCATTATATAAGAAAAGCTGGATTAGACTCACTATACTATATGAGAAACAATTGTGGGTACACATAAGCCCCCAAAGTATTCATTGAACAATATGGGAAATAGGTATAAGGAAGTCAGAGTTTTTTTTTTTTTTTTTTTAGGTCTAATATTTTAACTTTATATGTGATATCTGTTCTTTTATAATTCACAACGAATATAAATTTCAGTGTATTGAATATCTTTAATTTGGTATCATACAATAAGGATCAAATATTTCATATTTTTATCACTTAACATGCTTTCACTGAGATAACAGATTAAAATAATTCACAATTTATCAGTTTCATAAAGTCATTTCTGTTTGTTTTCACCTTTTAATCATATAACTCAATACATTTAATAATCTTATTTTCCCCTTCACTCTTTCATTGACCAATCAAAATGTGAAGAAAAACTTCTCTGGAATAATTTCATATATTATTTCTTAGAACACAGTGAGACTTTCATTTTCCCTTGTGTCTTCATGGTTGCTTTGCTTTTTTCCTTTAATTAGTGAACTATAACTTAAGACATGTTTATAATTTATAAGGACATCTGTAATGGTTTTATTTAAAAAAGGATATTAATTTTAAATAAGTTGGGTTATACATGGCATTTTGAACTTTCTGTAGAATGGGAGCACCAGGACTGGACTGTAGGCTCTCTATTCCTCTTCTGATCCACACAGGTACTATAGTCAAACAAAGGCAAGCTCCATGTTGAGATTTGAGGGAGGATATAAGTCTCATTCACTCAGGATCAATCAAGTCATTTCAGTTAGTCGCTGATGATCTCCTTTTGTGTCAATCAGCCTGATTAGTTAGAATTTAGCAAAATATCCATCTAAACAAAAACAAACAAACAAAAAAGCAGGGAGCCTGGTGGGGCTCTATCCCAGAACCCAGGGATCATGACATGCTCTGAGTCAGATGCTTAATAAATGAGCCACCCAGCCACGTTGGTAATATAAGATTTTGTAAGAATCAGCTCTTGTGCCCCCCACTGAAGTTTCTCTATATTGATATAAGGTAAAAAAAGGAAAAAGGCAATGAGAAAACAGAACAAAAATTTGAAAGAACAATATTGGAATATTAATAATGAATTTATAAATACTTTCTAGTATATCACTATCTTAGGATGAATTTTTTAAAGTATTAATTGATTTTCTCATTCACCTCTTTTGACTTTCCATAATTCAATTCCATAATACAATTGTAGTTGCCTGAGCTATATTGCAGACTTGTTGAGTCAAAACCTCTAGGGTTGACACCAAGTGGATCTGGATTTTCTCTAAGCTTGACTCAACAATTCCTACCTCTGTGAAGGAGAAAATTCTTCCATTTTTATTCATCGTAATATCTGAGGAACACTGATTACAAAGTTACTCTTCAATGGCATATGAGACTATGGAATAGAGCTCTATCAGTAGCATCAGGAAAGCATAATCCATGTATACACATCACTGTGAAAATACCTTCTTGGGTTATATTCTTCAACTGGTAACATTTCAACCAAGAGGCTCATGAAAATACCTTCAGAGCTGCTCTTTTAGTTCAAGAGTAAAGTTCAGAAGACTAACGGTAGAACCATATTTCCTGTATTCTGGAGAGACCCACACACAGAGAGAGGAAGAGAACGTGAGAGCGCTGCTGGGGACAAAAAGGGAGAGAGAGAAGCTCAATGTCCTCACAACATACCATATAGTATTTAGAAATGCAGTCTTTGAATGGAGAGGGCTCCAGCACCAGGGTCTGCCACTTACTTTCTGTGGAATTTGGACAGCTTGGTTAACCTCTCTGGACCTCTCTTTTTCCTAAGTAAAATAGAAAGATAATACCTACCTCACAGTTTTGTCAAAAGGATAATAAAATCAAGTGTTTACACAGTGCTGGCATATAGTAAGCACTTGATAATGGCAGCTATCATTTTTTTAAATCTTTCCTGCCTCTTTTTCATGGCTAATCAGAAGCAGAATCTGAGATAGAATGTCTGTGAAAATGACTTATTTAAAAAGTGCTTTCAGGAGAAAGGTGAGAGGAAAAACAGAAAAGAAATGTAAATCAAGAAGTGTGTTATTTCCAGAAAGTTCCACAGAGAGAAAAAAAAAACCAAAAACCTGATGCCTAGGAGAAAACTTGGAAGTGTAAGCTCCTCTTGAGTGTTTGTCTTGATTAGAAGCATAGTGAGTTTTCAATTCAAGCACCAATCAATCATTGGGTAAGAGTAGCCTTCAGGAAACACAAACTCTCAGCCTCTTTCAACTCTCTGCAAGTGTAGGCAGAGTGGCATAAGTATTCCAAGGGAAGTTCTCAGAAAAGAGTTGCTGGTACAGACCCTTCGACATACACTTATAGAGAGGCCAGGGAAGTGGCGCACACAGAGTGAAAGAAATTCCAGCGTCTGCTATACAGGCTTTATTTCCTCTTTTCCCTTTATACTTTCACTCATTCGGACCATATCACACTTTTTTCTTTGTTCTTTTTTTTTTTTTAATACAGAGGATTTTCTTTCCTTTTTTAAAGATTTTATTTATTTATTTGACAGAGAGAAACACAGCGAGAGAGGGAACAAAAGTAGAGAGAGTGGGAGAAGGAGAAGCAGGCCTCCCACTGAGCAGGGAGCCTGATGTGGGGCTGGATCCCAGGATGCTGCATCATGACCTGAGCCAAAGGCAGACATGTGAGGACTGAGCCACCCAGGCACCCTCTTTTGTTTTCAAATAGCGCTTATTTGACTTTCCTACTGTCTGCCTTCAAAAGTTTCCCAAAATTACTTTATCTTAAGAGAAGATACTATGAAAATACTTTTATACTTTTATAAGGTAAAAGATAATTCTCCTCACGCCCCTCACATTTTTTCATGCTTTGTAAGTGAGGCACTGACTGCTTTTAGTTTTGAATCATTTTTAACAATGTTTGAATAATAAACACATTGGAAAAGTGTGATAGTTTCTCTAGAAAAAAGAATAAGCATGCTTACTGTCTGTTTTAAAAAATATATTTATCAGGTCCTCTAGACTCAGAATTTCTCTTATTCATTGCAAGCAATTAGGTACAGATGTCATCTGATTCTTTTCATATAAACCTATTGGAATTGGGGTTCAGAGAAGCTGCATGAAAATGCTGATACTCAGGCCATTCCTGTGAGTATGTATTGTCCATCACTAACCTTAGAGTCTCCTGCTTCTATCATAACCCATGAAATGGTAGCAGGTCAACTTGTAACCTTTGTGGTAAGTTAAATCTCAAAACCCTCACAGCTTTTGATTGAAAGGATTCCATATAATATTGTTTATATCATTTATTATTGGTTTACATTTATTCTTGTTATTTTTTTATTTCAGTCACTTTCTCTAAGAGATTCTCTTTTCCATGAATAAAGTACACTTACAGGTGCCTGGGGGGCTCGGTTGGTTAACTGTTTGACTCTTGATTTTGGCTCATGTCATGATCTCCGGGGTCGTGGGATAAAGCCTACTGTGGGGTTCCTCGCTCAGCAGAGAGTCTGCTAAAGATTCTTTTTCTCCCACTCCCTCTGCCAGTCCTCCTGAACTATGTGTCTGTCCCTTTCTCTCTAAAATAAATAAATCTTAAAAAAAGGTAAAATTAAAGGAAAGCTAGTCTCAAAATATTTGAAGAAAAATTATTTCTATGACTTAGAATACACTTTATTCAGAACAGAAAAAATATTATAATGATAATTTTATATATCAAATGTAACTTTTTTCTTTAATTGCATTTATATGTTTATAGATGACAAGCATAATAATTCCAAAATGTCAAGGTGTTGGGGCCACAGCAAAGGCATTGACTCACAAGAATAAGTAAGTCCCTAGTGACCAGTAGTACACAGAGGATACCAGAGATGAGCCAGAACACCTTGTGTACAGATCCCCTCATGTAAACCATCACTTTTGAAACTTATTTGGGATCTCTCATTTGCAAAGTCCCAACAATTAGAACAGAGATAGGCAGAAAGGGGAAGTAACACTTTAAAAAATGGTGAAAGAAGGAACTAAAGCCTTGTAAATTAGAATTCTTTCAACCAATAAACAAAGAGAGTTTAGATGTTTGAGAAGTTCCTTTATAAGCCACAAAACAATATGTTGTCCTTGTTCATTTTGTAAATATGGTAGACAATCCTTTTGTGGGGAGTAAGAGGGTACTAAATTGGAAGTGGGTCAGAGACCTAATTTTTTCTTTTCTAGCTGTTACAATAAATAGGAGTATAATCCTTAACAGCAGCATCGTCCTGTAATAGGGATTTTTCCCCCATTACAAGCAGGAAGCCAGATTAAATAATGCTTAATGAAATGGATGACCATATTTTATAAGGAATTACATTATTTGTTCTAAATTATACCTTTACCTATCCCTGTATATCCTGATCCAGGAAACCTTAATAAGAAATTATAATAATTCTCAAAATAGCACTCAATTTAATATAATTGGCTCAAATCTTTTAAAAGAGAACATATGTCTGGAATGGTAACTAGTATATAATACATATTATATTCTGGCACCCTCTGGATTCAGAAGATAGCGTATCTCAGATGTGTTATATATTTTTTTATTTATATATTTTATTATTTATACATAGATTTTAAGTGATTCTCTGTTCATCTTTATAATTTATAAATTCTAAAAATAGAAACTAACAGTGGTTTTGTTCATCTAAAATATAAATATATTTTCCAAAATTCTAATTTATTAACTTTGACTTGAAACAATTTTTATCCTGACAGTTAGTCTGGACATAAAAATATATTGTGAATGAATGAGATTAATAGCATTGGTCATAGTCTTTTAGAAAAAGAAATGTTTATAAGAAAAGCAATATAGCCTTTACTCCTTTTAGCTTCAGTCTCACGATGCTCTTGGAAAAGTAGAATGGATTTAATAATAGTGTTATGCCTTTGCTATAAATCTCTGGCACCCCAACTGAGATATACTGCAGAAATAATATGACTGAAAGTCAGGTACAACTGTGTGCCAACAAAACACTATTCTTTCTCTAGAGGCAAAAGTAAATGAGGAGATTAAAATAAACAACACTACAGACATTGTAACTATACAAAGTTGTCAAAAAAGAGGCAAAAATGTATGCATTATTGAGCTAGTTTTAAAACAAATTATAGTCACAAGGCCATATTTCACATAATGCCACAATGGTGGGTAATACATAAATTATTATAGGATGCTTCCTGATGTCTACCCAATAGTTTAGTTTTGTTTTGTTTTTTCCACGTGGCCACTCCTTATCCATAGAACCCTTGATGTACAAAATAATAAATCTTCCTTACTGTTTGTATCTTACGAAATTGAGCTTTTTATTTTGGATACATTTCAGCTGACTGAAATCCTCCTTGTCAGAGTTAATAATAAGATTAACTTATGCCTAGGATGTATACATCTACTGATGCCCACCTCCCTCCCCCTACCAGTTGACAATCATTGATCTCTTTACTTTCTCTCTGGTTTTGCCTTTGCAGAATGTTATACAATTGAAATTATACGGTATGTAGCTTTTCAATACTGACTTCTTCACAAAACAAGATGCATTTAAGTTGCATTCGTATATGTCTATGGCTTGATAGCTTATACTTTTAAATCCTAACCCATGTGCCATGACATGGATGTACCACTGCCCGGTCACATATTGGAAGATGGATTGGTTGCTTCTAGGTTTTGGTAATTGTGAATAAAGCTGTAAACATTCAAGGGATTTGTGTTATTTGTGGGAGTCTATTTCTGGGCTCTTTATGTTGTTCTATTGATCTATTTATCTGTTTTTCATCTGTATGTATCACCCTATCTTGGTTACTGTAGCTTTATAGTAACTCTTCAAGTTGAATATTGTCAGTATTCCAACTCTTTTCTTCTTCAAGATTGTGCTGGCTCTTCTAGACCTTTTGCTTTCCATGTAAAATTTAGAATCAGTTTGTCAATATTCACAAAACAGTTTGCTGAGATTTTGATTGGAATGTGTTGAATCCATAGCTCAAATCAGGCAAATTGACATCTTAATAATAGTGTGTCTTTCTACTCAAGAAAATAAAACATTTCTCCATTTACTTAGACCATCATTTATTTCTTTCCATTTATTAATCCTAAATTTATTTATGCATCATTTTTATTGTCCTTATGTAAGTGGTTGTTATACATTGAATTTTATTCCCCCCAAACTCATAGGTTGAAGTCCTAATTCCCCTTGTGACTATATTGTGCAACAGGGCCTTTAAGAAGGTAATTAAGGTTAAATGAAGTTATAAGGGTGGGGTCCTAATCCAATAGAACTAATTTCTTTATAAGAAGATGAGAGGTACAAGGAGTGTGCACACTTAGAGACAAGGCGCTGTGAAGACAGTGAGAAAACCACTGAGAGCCACAGAGATAGTTCTTACCAGAAATCTACCCTGCCAGCACTTTGATTTTGGACTTGCAGTCCCCCAAACTGTGAGAAAATAAATTTCTGTTAAGCTGCTCAGTATGTGGTGTTTTATTATGGCAGCCTGAGCAGTCTGATGCAGTAGTGTTGTTTTAATTTCAAATTTGAATTATCCATTGCTGACATTTAGAAAAGCAATTGACTTTTGTGTACTAACTTCGCATGCCATGACCTTGCTATACTCACTTTGAATCAAGAATGTTTTGCTGATTGTTTAGGACTTTCTACATGGGCAATAACGTCATCTGCAAACAAGAAGATTTGTTTCTTTTTTTCCAATTTGTTGCCTTACTACTATTTTTTTCCTTCTTGTATTAAATAGAACCCCCAGTACAGTGTTGAATAGGAGTGGTAAAGGGGGGTCATCTTTGTCTTTTTCCTGATTTTAGGGGAAAAACATCTAGTTTCTCAAGTTAAGTATGATATTAGCTGTAGGGTTTTTTTGTTGTTGTTGCTTTGTTTTGTTTTTAATGATTGGCCCACAGTTCTTGGATATTATCATCTTTTCTATTTTTTATTTTTTATCTGCTGGTATTCAGATTGGGAATTTTCTACTGACATGTTTCAAGCTCACTGATATTCTCTTCGGCCAGATTTAGTCTGCTAATGTACTCTTAAAAGTCATCCTTTATTTTTTTAGTCTTTGATTTTTAGCAGGTCCTTCTGAAACTTGCTTTGTTTCTCTGCTTACATTATGCATCTGTTGGTACATGCTGCCTATTTTTTTGCATTGGCACCTTCAATAGAGTGACTATAGTGATTTTAAGTTTCCCACTTAATTATTCTAAAATCTGATTAATATTTAAATTCAGTAGTTAAAATCTCAATTTTTGGTTAGCTTGAGTCAATGGGCTGTGACTCGGAAGCATTTCATAATCCTCCTCCCTCCCTTTTTGTCTTCTGTCTTTACATAATAAGACAGAATAACTAGAGGCATCAGGAGTTATCTAATTGCCCTTCCCCAGGTCAGATAATGCTCTGATAAAGTCTTCTCCCCTGGATACTAAAGTTCTGTTATAGAGACAGCTCTGGACACATTTCAGAATGGTTACTTATTTTCTAAGTATATTTCAAAAATGGGTACTTTTCTCCACCTCCTGACCTATATATTAGGGAGATTTTCTCCAACTTTCAGTGAGTACCTAGTAGGGTTGCTGAAGGTAAAACCCATCAAATTTTAGGAACTCCACTAAGACTGGGCCCCAGCAGTCTTTATCTGTCAAGCCAGTATACACTCAGCCTGCACAAATTCAACAAAATCACCAGTTAAGTGTTTTTAACCGATTACTGGCTCTAGTACTTCAGCTCCGGGTAGGTTGATCATGGCCATAGTTGTCTTTACTTGCTTGTCTCTCCAGATTTTTGAGGGACTGTTGTCCTACGATCTCAACAATCTGAAGGATCTAAAAAAAATTAAAAATTTAAAAAAAACCCACACAAACAAACAAAAAACAATAATTTTTGGTTTTCTCAGTTTTATTTCTTTGAAGATGAGAGTAATGAATTCCCAACTCTTTATATGATGACTTACAAAAGTCTGTAAAAGGATGTTTTAATCTGTTATGTATAATTGTGAATAAAGAAACTGTAGTTCATGAAGAAATTGCTTATCAGGAATGAAAGTCTCTAAGTGAAATATAATGAAAAACATCTTGGGCTTAAGATTTACTCATTATCTTCAATACCATCTTTCTGTTTGGAGATTTGTTCTTGCACCAATTAGGGGTCTTTCAGGTACAAATGACAAATAGACAATTCAATTTAGCCAGAGCCAAAGATTAATATAACTGCTATGAGTGGAATTCCCAAGACCAGGTATTTCCAGGCTTGACTCGAATCAGGATCTCAGAAATCATATTTAGGGATTTCTTTCTGCTATTGCATGAGGTAGGAGGTAAAGCACGAAGTTTGGTATCCCAATAGGACCATGTGCGTACAAGCTCTCAGTTTGTTCCCTCTCAACTCCAAATCCACTCTTATCTTTCCTGTTCTGCAATAATGAATCTGGAGTTTTTAAGATTTCTCCTTTGAAAACAGCAAGATATTAATTTTTGTCAGTAAAGGGTGATATAAGTATGGACTTGGAGAAAAGGTCATCTCTTTCTGGTTCTAATGCATTTCTATTTTTATTTTTCCGGCTCTTCTCACTGTTGCCAGTATGTGTGCTGTTGGGGACAGCTCAGCTGTACATGCAGACAGAGAGCCCCGGCTCAGTGACAACCTCAATGAAACCATTGCTATACCAACACCGCATGTCTGAACTGTGCGCCCTCCAGCCAGCTCATGATGTCTTGATGCTTCTTTCTTTCTTTTTTTTTTTTTTTTTTTTTTTTTTTAAAGATTTTATTTATTTATTTGACAGAGAGAGATTACAAGTAGGCAGAGAGGCAGGCAGAGAGAGAGAGGAGGAAGCAGGCTCCCTGCTGAGCAGAGAGCCCGACGTGGGACTCGATCCCAGGACCCTGAGATCATGACCTGAGCCGAAGGCAGCGGCTTAACCCACTGAGCCACCCAGGCGCCCCGCTTCTTTCTTTCTTGCACCTGTCCTCCAAACTTGGTTTACCTCAGCCTGAAAGGGTTTTTTTTTACCCCTTGCCACTCTCAGCCATAATTTTCTGCCCTCTTGTATCCCAGAAGTGTATGCTAGCTTCAGTCCACCTGTATCCTGAAAATGTGTTTCCTATTTTCCAATTAGTTTCCTGCCATTGGCCTTAGCTCCAACTGCACCCCGGAGGAATATTTCCTTCTCACTTGATGACTGCACACCATCTCTTACCTGGAGCAACTCAGAGAGCTTTTCTGCCCTCCAGTAGGTTAACGCCACACTTTTCCAGTGAGGTCTGGATAATAGCCTTGGGAATTGTGCCTTTCCAAGTCTGTTCCTTCCTTAACTACTCCAGGGCATCCCCAGGCTATTCATTAGACCCCTATAGAAACTCTATAATTATACTCTCTGTTTGAATTACTTTGCGGTTTTTGTCTTCTAATTGTACCCTCATTGATACAATATATCATGGTGATGGAGCATACCCCAAAGGATTATTTCAGGAAAAAGGTAATGTGATTTTTGTGTAACTCACAGATTTAAAAGGCATCATGATACAGATTTAACAGATTATATATAAAGGAATAGTATATCATTTGTTTACTACATTATTGTCTTTAAAAATTACTATATTTAACCATAATTATGATTTCTTAGTGCTCTTTTAAATGTTTTTAACACAATTTCCCTGTGTGGATAGTATATTTAACATTGTTCCTTTCAACCCTATCCACAAAAAAAGAGAAAGAAGGAGAGTGACAGAGACACATGTCCACAGCATCTGATCAATATTCATTCATACCTTTATGAAGAGTGAGAATGAGAAGTAATATTTGAGAAGCTCTGAATTTTTTAAAGTTGGCATGTTGTTACACACCTACATATGTCAATTCTATTGAGAATCATATATTTCTTTATCAATTTCCACAACTTCTTTCTTATGATTAGTAATTTTGTTGAATAGTTTCACAAATTACCTTTTGTTCTCTATTAATAGAGTATGCAGAATTTTTTTATGCCATTGCTAAGCTTGCCATTGTTCCCTTTACATTTATACCAATATTCTATTGTATGTACAAGAATCAACTCTTAGAATTTTCACCACCCCATCATTTTTAAATTAATTAATCAATTCATCATTATCCTTTTAATTAACATGTAATATACTATTTATTTCAGGGGTACAGGTCTATGATTCATCAGTCTTACAAAACACTCAGTGCATTACTTTCATTATCACTTCAATAATCAGGTATCTTCTGGTGAGAATTTTAAAATAAAAAAGTTGTTTCTTTCATATTAATAGGTTTTCATGTGTAAAGAGATTATGAAATATGTAATAATGAATTACAAACTTAACAAATATATGTAATAATGAATTATGGACAAACATTGCCCAGGTCCCTTTAAAAATCTGAGAAAATTCTCTGCTTTGTCTATTCAAAGAAGTATTACTCTGCTTAATACAGGAGACCTTTCTTCTCCATTCCACCAATATATTGTGGGCCAATAGTTTTTTGATTATCAGTCATACAGTCTTGACAGAAATAATCAAGAATCCAAGTTGTTGTTTCATGAAGTATTAGTAGAAACTGGCTGTCATGATGTGCATGTGTGCATGAGGGTGTGTAAGAGAAAAAGATTCTTTTTGTCTTTAACTTGCGGCAACTCTTCTAATCCTACAGAATGTCTAGTCCAAGTTGTTTCTCACTGTAAACTAAAGTCCAATAATTATCTTCCCAAATGGCACAGGGATGATTTAGAATTTTAGTGGCCATCCTGGGAAGCTTTTGGCATCTTAAGTACAATACATCTAACAGAAGCCTTAGGAAAAAAAGTAGGCAAAGTATCAAACCATAATAAATGGCCTTTTTTACTATTATGCTGAGGCCTTAAAATGAAATTCAAACCCATCATCTCCTCCCTCAAAGAACTTCTGGTAAAGGCCAAAGAAAAGAAACAACTACCCTTGAAATCATCTCAAATGCATTCTTATGCTCCAAATCTTATGCCCTACTTTTGATTCACCTCCTATTTACACAGCTTCCATCCCTTCTCATGCTCCTCTAAATCCATGTGAGAATCACCATTTTATTCAAGATTTTCTGCATAATGCTACCTGAATTTTAGTGATTGGCTTCAAAAGACTTTCAAAATATATTTTAAGTGTCCTTGACAGCTGATGTAAAAGAATCACTGTTCCTTATTTTTATTAATGGACTAAGACCAGAAATAGTATATTTAATAAAAAAATAAATTAGAGTGTGAATTTTCAGACTTGAACAATCTAATTTATGAGCAAATATTTTTAGAAGTCTTAGAAAATTGATAAGCTAAGAACCAAAGCAAACATGGCTTTTGCAGAAAACGACGAATTGCACTTAGAAATAGAAACAGTATCAAAGGATCGTCTATAAAGTGACTATTGGCTAGGAAGGAGCCTAAAGTTTCTGAAACTGCAGAGCTACAGGTCATCACTTGGTAGTGATTTGCCAGCTGAAGAGAGTACATTAGGTAAGGAAAGATCACTGGCTATTCAAAATGATCCAAAACTAACAACCAAAAAGCAACTGATGGAATTTCTAGGATTGACTGGTTATTGTAGATAAAGAATATTCAACTTTTCTGAACTAGTAAAATTCTTACATCATTTGACCCAGTACTTGTGACACTCTCCCCACTGAATCCTAATAAACTGTGAGGACTGACACCCTCTACGTTATACTGTAACCCGGGGAGGACAAGTAAACAGAATATTGATGCTGGGGTGCCCAAAGAGAGTTTTCCCACTTTTTTTTGTTTTTTTTAAATAAGACAGTTAAAGACAATTATCTGGCAGTTAATATCTGAATGTTTTTTTTTCTTTCTTTTTTTTTTTTTTTCTCTGCAAGATATGAATCTTTGTGTCTAATCCACGCCTTCTCTCGGCCTTAAATCCAGCAGGTAATTCTTATTGCATTTGAAAGAGTTTTGAATAGGGATATTTTGTGGAATTTACCTTGATGAACCACAGATATCTATAGCAAATATCGTTTACCACTATTATGATAGTAGTCAGATTTATCACAGAGAAAAATAACAGTTGATTATTCAGAAATAGGGTTTCCTCTGGCTATTTAAGAAGTAGTGGGATGCCTATAATTTTCCTGCACATCTCTTCCTAAGTATATTGTGTCATTGTAAAGATTTTCTAATTTGTTTTAAAGGTTTTTCTAGTGATTTTATATGCAGAATATTAGCCATACAATGATAAAAATAATGATAATAATAATAATTAGAAGTAACACTTCCAAGCATATAAAATGTAGCTGAGTAATGTTTTCAGATTTATTTTTTGTTAATGTGGCTTTTTATTTTTATTTATTTATTTATTTGACAGACAGTTTATTTATTTGACAGAGATCACAAGTAGGCAGAGAGGCAGGCAGAGAGAGAGAGAGAGAGAGAGACGGAAGCAGGCTCCCTGCTGAGTGGAGAGCCCGAAGTAGGGTTCGATCCCAGGACCCTGGGATCTTGACCTGAGCCTAAGGCAGAGGCTTAATCCATTGAGCCATCCAGGTGCTCCTAAACCTTTTTTTTTTTTTTTTTTTAATCTATGTATCTTAGTTTTATGCCAGTCTCTATCCTTCTGTAAATTTGCTTTCTCTCTCTCTTTGTCTCTGTCTCTCTCTCTCCCCTTCATTGGTCATACTTTCCAAGAAGTAATGTACTTTTCAAGGTAATCTCTATTATTTCACAACCAGCTTTGAGGACTGCTGTATTGGTTTCTTTTTTTTTTCTTTTTTACAAGTTTTCTATATACTGTAATTTGTTAGTTTTTCTTTTGTATTGTAGATTTTTAATCTTTAATTTTTGTTCTTGTTTCCTTCACTTAAAATGTAATAAATTCATTTACATTATCCTGTTTAGTGATAAAGATACATCTTCTCAATATCCATAAGTTGGATTTAAGGCATTTTAATTTCAAACTTTCTTTCTGTATTTAAATTTTGCTTTATTCATTCATCTGGTAACCATTTTAGAAGATTGATATTAGTTTTTTTCATATATCTTTAAATTGAGTTTCACCTCTAGATTTATTGTATTTTGATCACAATGTGCTCTGCAATATGCCTATTTAGAAGTTACTAATGTGTCTTTGTGACAGTGCTTTATCTTTAAATTTTACATTAAACATTGTATTCAAGATCTTTTACGTGGATGATCAGTTGATGCATGCAGTCCTAGGCCACCTCAGGCCACATAATGTTGTGAAGTTATAATCTACAGACTGTGATGTCCTAGCCAGCTAGGACTTTTCATGTAAATATTGTAAATGCGAGCGGTAAGAGGTGATGTTTTATAAATATTTGATCATTTTTGTGGGTTTACTATTTCCAGAAATCAAGTGGTAGGTATATCTAAAGAAATAACTTCTCTCTGTTTATGGCTGAGTGTTAACCTTTTTTTCTTCTCTTTCAAATATACTTTATCAGAGAGGGACTTACTACTAATCCTATGTATAATTTGCCTTTTTGGGGAAGGTGGATAAAAGCAAAGGTAATTAAGTTTAAGTTGTTCATCACCTCCTTTTATGTGCGAGGCTTCTCAAGAACCCCATTATTGGTTAACCGCTAAATGCTGGAGGATGGGAATTCCTGACATCAAGTAACATCTCATTAACATGAACAGCTGGAGGCTGAAATGGAAGGCACCATAGGGACTAATTACCTGAAAAGATTTAAATAGCAAACACCTAAGAGAATCTTTTCCACAGAAAGCAAAACTCTGTTAACCCATGTATAAAGCTTCTGTATGCCTAAGACTAATATTTATTTGAAATTTAAATGTTTTAAAGTCCCTCCATTGTAATGCTGCTCTGTGACAAAAATCTTTCTTGGCCATTTGCCTCATTCAATCTTATTTCATGGTATTAGGAGTTTCACGGAGCTGGTGCATTTGGTATAGCAATTCTCAGGGATGTGTGTCAGTGGAGACCTCAGAGAGGTACATGCATTTTCTCATCCCTGCTGTTGTGAGGCCCAAAGAAGTCATTTGATTATATTTGACTAGAAGATAATTAAACATTTGTCAGCGTTGTTTGAACAAGACTTCTGATCCTAGGAACTCCAGACTCCAGAGGCTTTGTGTAGTCCCTGAAATTGCAGGCCATATTTTCTATGTAGGTATGTATGTGTATATTTTTTTCAGAAGGAGTAGATTATTTTAAATTGTACACACCCCAACGTATTTAGAAACCCTAAAGTAAGTATTTCTGCCACAAGTATAAACAAAAAAACAACAACAAAAAAATGTGGCATGTATCCTTAAGGGGAGGATCAGGCGTACCTGATAGGAAAGGAAGAGAGAGAGCTTGTTAGTCATATAAGGCTGAATTCACCAATGCACGTGGGGGAACTTTTTGGCCTCCTGTGGTAAAATGAGAACATACAGAGCTCTCAATTGTAAGGATTGTCTTTTATTCTGAGAGCATCTTTTACTATATTTAAAACTTAAATTCTGATTTCTTTTATTGAATTATACTGTTTTTTTGTTTGTTTTTGTAATCTTACATGCTAAAATTCTAAAGAAAGACCATGCCCGATCTTTTTTCTTTTCCTTTTCAAAACTATGGGCTTTTGGATACTGCAGGTCTAAGATTTCCCTCACCCCTATAAATACCCTCTACATTGAAAGTCACTGTCTGAATCAGTCACTGGTCCCAGGGTGACAAGCCGTCTGGTCTGCCAGGACTGAGTAGTTTCTATGGATATAGAACTTAGGAGTGCTGAGAGAAATAAGATTGAAAAGCACTGAAATCCATTGACATCAACAATAAAACTTCTTGATTAAAAAAATCATCTGGGACATTGGTATATATGTCAATTTGTAAGAAATACATATCTAAATGGCAGTATTATGAAATTTTTTTTTTTTAAAGATTTTATTTATTTGACAGACAGAGATCACAAGCAGGCAGAGAGAGGGGAAGTAGGCTCCCTGCTGAGCAGAGAGCCCATGTGGGGCTCGATCCCAGGACCCTGAGATCTTGACCCGAGCCGAAGGCAGAGGCCTAACCCACTGAGCCACCCAGGTGCCCCCACAATGCAGCTTCTAATGGTATATGTCTTCCAGGCTTCCAGGCTAGGAAATTTCAAATAGCAGTTGTTTATGTTTGGGGCATTTTCATGAGAAGAGGTACAGAAGGCAACCCTGTAATTCTCTACAGCCTCTTACCTGTGACATTGCTTGTTATCTGCACATCAGTGTAGCCTGATGTCTAACACATGTAAATGGTATTTGCAAACAACGTCATGCTTTCTGCAAGGTTTGACTATGCTCAAAGGGCCTTTGTCATTTGAAGATTGTAAAGATGAACTAATTGACCATGTCTTCTATTTTCCATTGTTTGAACAACAAATGTGTATAGACAGCTATGACTGCAGTATTTACCAATTAATCTGCATAGTCTGTATTTAAGTCGTAAAGGGTTTCGGGGCAATATAAGTATTACGTGTCAATTTGGCTGAGCCATGTTGCCCAGATATTTGGCCAAACATTATTTTGGATGTTGCTGTGAAAGTGTTTTTTGAATGACATTAACATATACATAGATGGACTTTGAATAAAGCAGAGTATTCTCCATGTGGGAAGACCTCATTCAATCAGTTGAAGGCCTTAGCAGCACCAAGTCTGACCTCCCCCAAACAAGAGGGAATTCTGTTTGCAAACGGCCTTTGGACTCAGACTGCAATTCTTCCCTCATCTCAAGACTGCCCATGTACCCTGAGGATTTTGGACTTGTACCTCTATAATTGTGTGAGCCAATTCTTTAAAATAAATCTCTCTCTGTGTAAACACACATCCTGTTGGTTCTGTTTCTCTGGAGAGCTCTGACTGATACAGTGAATATATCTTAAAGTCATTCTTGTTCAGAAGCCATGTAGCTTACCAGCATTTCTATTTCCCAATTTAACAGGGTTAAAGAGTGTGAGAATTCTTACATTGTATCAAATGTGCACAGTTATAATTTTTAAATTTTTAAAATTAGCTGTCTGTTCACCTAATTACTGAGGTAGCTTATTGTCTCTAAACAAGAGTACCCAAAGAGAACTCACTACTTTTGAGAAGATGATGATTAAAAATCAAATATAAAAAGATGGGAATCTTAGGATAAACAAGCAGCTATTTGTTGGCATGTTAATAGCAGACAGGATTTATGCGGACTTAACAGAGGTGTGATTATTGAACTGCAGCAAAAATTAAAGTTGGTATCAATCCAACTTATGATGTGAGTTAAGGCCTTACTTATGTGAAAGAAGCTGAGAATAAGAAAAGAAAATCTAAAAAAAAAAAAGGTTGGAGTCTAACAAAGTTTAAAAAACAAATTCATTAATTATAAAATAAAGAATGGGTATTTTTAAATATTTTTATTTTTTAAGAATGGGCATATTTGAGGAATGGTAACTATTGATGACTATTCTTGGGTATAGACATGAAAAGTAGTAAGACCGAAATTGAAGCAAAAGTTAAGTAAATTAAGTGGAAATAAAGAATTCTAGGTTATTTGAGTACTTTGCTCATTTTTTAAATAAAATAGTGAGTATTATATTTTAGAAAATTTGAACCTTGAATTTTTCATTCATCTTCATTGTGAATCTCATTCCCCTTTCCCCTTCTATCTTTTGGAATAAGATATGAGGCTTGGTGCCACCAGAGAAAATGCATATAACTCAGTAGCTTATCTAGCTAAAAAGTAATCAGAAGGGAAGAAGCAGATCCTTTGGAGTGGAGGAGAGGAAAGAATTAAAAATTAATTTCCTCTTTTCTCTTATAGCCCTTTTATCCTGGCATTGAACCTGGAGGATGTGAGTCTTAGGAGAAAAAAAAAAAAAGCAGAAGCAGGAAGGATTTTTTGCCAGCTTTAATTTAGGATGCAGACATTGGATGTGTGTCATATTCAGACTTTAAAAAGTTTTCTGGGCAATCAAGAATTACAGAAGGGTCTAATCAACCTGGGGAGATGATCAAAATTGGTGGAAGCATCAGAATATGCCTTGAACTGTACGAGACACAAATAATGGCAAAGTAGGTTGTTGAGGAATTAGGGAAATATATATATATACACACATATATATGTATATATATATACACACACACACGTATATGTATACATATACACACACACACATTGATCTGAGTCATACCCTTTGCCTATTACTCAAAAACATTTAAAACTCTTGCTCTACTGAGACACTTGTAGCATGAAGATAGTGGTGAAGGAAAGTAAACAGACCTGGAAAGTTGTTTTATAAGAGATGGTGATAAATTACTTGTAACTTTCAAGTTCTTCTCAAGCTACCCCTCCTTTCTTGCACATCCTCTCTAGTCCCTGAGCTTTCAGTGGGACTTCATAAAAATGAAGAAGTTTAGATCAATTACAGGTAACAAAAACAATATTACATACTACTTTGTATAATTTAATCTCTAGTGTATAAAAGACATATCTTTTATGTTTCAGACTCGTCGACATGAAAGAACAAGGAGTCACCTAAGTGAATTTGACTAGTTCAAAGTTCAACTGTTAAAGGTGTCTCAAAGTCCTAATAACTGAAACTTACTGGAAATACTCCACACTCCATTTTCAAATTATGAAATTACTCCTATTTGATAACCAAGACAGAAGAGGCATTGTTGATCTGAGAGAAGAGTGCTAGTTTAAATAGAGCAATTGGAGAAGATATCTTTTGGTCAGAGACCTGCTGAAAGAGATGCCAGAGAAAACCCTCTAACTCTTGGGACAAGAATGTTCCAAGTCAGGTTCATAGTCTTAAAGGCCCTGAAACAAGAGCATGCTTTGTGCATTTGAAGAATAATAAAGAGGCTTATTTTTGGAACAGAGTGAAACAAGTAGAGGAAGTGGGAGATATTGTCATAGAAAATGGGAAGGAAACAATTAATGCAAGGTTTTGTGGAGAATTTTAAAGACTTTTAGTGTTAATAAAACGGGAATAGTTGAGGGTTTGAGCAGAGATGTTACATGAGCTAACTTACTTTTTTTTTCTTTTTATTCTGAACATTTTCAAATAAATGCTATTTATATTTCCTGAGCAACTTTTGAAAGTTTGCAATTTTCAAGGACTTGTTCAACTCATTTAATCTGTCAAATCTATCAGAATAAACTTGTTTATAATATCCCATTACTATCCTTTTAATGTCAGTATGTCTGTAGTGATGACCTTGTTTTATTACTCACATTGGTAATTTTATTTTGGATGTTTCATTCCGTTGGGGAGAAAGAATTCCTGTCCCCTCAAAGGTGCTTCTTGCTACACTAACAGTCAAATTAACATGAGACAGATTAACCAGAGAAAATCAAATTGGCACATATGGGCAATTCACACAGACATGCAAATTCCAAAGACAGGCAAAATGAGGTATATGTGTCACTCTGAACCAAGAAGATGAGGTGGGAATCTGGGATGTCAGAGGAAAGGAATGCTTTTTACAGGGCAATAACAAGAGCAGATGTTTGGTAATGAGATGTTTGCTCAGTCATACAGATAGATGGGTCACTCAGATAAAATTTATCTCTACTAATAAACCTTATTCTGGGAAAGACCCCCAATTTAGATTCTTCTATGTGGTTAAGTAGGGGAGGGGTCTAACATGCCTTCAGCTTAAAATAATCCGTATGCCAAAGTGGTACATTCTGGGGAGGAGTGCCATCCTGAGCCCCTTCAATTCTCATCAGTCTGGCTAGAGATTTATCAAATATATCAAACTTTTCAAAGAATGAGCATTTGGTTTTATTGATTTTTTTGGTTCGGGATTTCATTTATCAAGGATCTTATTATTATTATTTTCTTTCTTTAGATTATTGAGTTTCTCTCTTCTTTCTCTAAATTATTCTCTTGAGTCCTTTCCTTATTTGTGAGGTAAACATTTCACCTTATAAATTTCCTTCTAAGCACTGCTTTACTTGCATTCCACAAATATTGATGGTATATTTTTATTTCTGTTAATTAAAATATTTTCCAATTTTCTTTGTGATTCTATTTACTCATATATTAGTTAGTAGAATATTGCTGAGTTCCCAAATATTTAGAGGTTTTCCAGGTATTTTTCTATTGTTGATTTGCATTTTAATTGTGGTCAGAGAAAATACTTTGTATGATTTCAGTTCTCTTAAATGTGTTGGGTTTGTTTTATATCCTTGTGTAGGGTCTTTTTGGTGAATGTTTCATTTGTACCTGAAAGTGTAATCTGCTGATTTGGGGTAGTGTTTGGTCATTCACATTGTCTATATCCTTAGTGATTTTTTGTTTCCTTCTCACAGTTCCTGAGGGATAAGTGTATTTTCAAATGTCTTTATTATTATTGGGGTATGGTGAAGTCAATAGGTCAGGTGATGACTGACATTGAAAAGATAGTTTGTTTCTCACTGTTTCCAAGAAGAGGAGGTACCACACAGAGCTACACAGGGAAGCATCAGGGTTGATGAGCAGGCAGAAGGAGCAAGAGGAAAATATGGAATAAAAGGTTTTACTGTGGTTTCTTTGGGAAGCAGCAGGGGACACAATATAAGCAGGTTTAAGGATTAGCTAATTTGAATAATTTCAGTGATCTCTAGCATTTAGGAACTGTCCCTACTTGCTGCTACCTGGCAGGGTGGGTTATTAATGGCCATAAGTATAAAAGCCTGATAAAGGAAGCAGGTGGGGGATGTGGTCTCTGGATTGGTTAATTTGAATATGAAAAGTGTGCTCAACAAGGACTCTTTTACCATCTGTAGGAATTGACTAGCCCTGAGAGCACATTCTCTCCAGAGTTAACAAGGTTTCAAATGTCAAAGCCATCAAAAATATAGAAAATGAAAAAGGTAATTTAATACAATGATTACATTTGTCTGTTTCTTCTTTTACTCATTGTACTATTAGTTTTATCGGAAAGCTCTATCATTAGGTACTTATACAATCAGAATTGTTATAACTTCTTGGTGATTTATCATTCTGGTCATCATGTAAAGTCTCTTTATCTCTGACAATATTCCATGTACTTGATGAGGGAGCAGGAGGCTGGCTGAGGACAGAGCAAAATCTGGCCCCTTGCACCCCCTCTCCACCCGCTCCCCTCTGTAATATGTGTAGCATTCCTCAGGCACCCCTGACTGCCATAAAATGATAAATAGTTAACTTGCAGAGATCACAGTCCTGCAGAACAGGAATCTCCCTTGCTCTACAGATGTCCTAGAGATCTAAACAGGGAGGTTACCTTATCAATAGTACAAATTTCCAGAGGCAAATAACTCTCAGTTCCTGAAGCCCTAATATCTCCCTCCCCACTATAAACTGGAGGAGGCTGAGGTAGAAGGGAATGTAAATGACAGCAGGATCATAACACCCCACCAAGAATCTCCCAACTATCTTGATGTTAATGTCTGACCTAAAGATGACATTGATCAGGCCATAAGGGCAAGACCTCCCCCTGGCACCTTGTAGGCCCTCCTAAACATGTGAAAACTCTGTTGAAACCTCCCATCCCTTCACCAACCCCCCCAACCACAAGGTACATAACCTCCTGCCCTCTCAACCCAGGGCAGCAGCTCTTCCTGCCCACAGGTCCTGTCCCCGTGCTTTAATAAACCACCATATTGCACCAAAGATGTCTCAAGAATTCTTTCTTGGTCATCGGCTTCGGACCTCAGCCCACCGAACCTCACCTAGGTTCTAGAACTTCATCATACTGAAGTCTACTTTCTCTGATGCTAATATAGCTGTTCTACATTACTTTCAATTGATTTTAGGAAATTAATCACAATTAATTTTCAATTTTGTATTACATTTTCATCTTGTAACTTTTAATTTATGTCTTTATACAGAAAGTGTATTTCTCATAGGGAAAATATAATAGAGCCTTTTATAAATTCAGTCTAACAATTCCTACTTTTAATTGAGATACTGAGACAATTTACATTTAAGTAAGGCTATGATTGAATTCAATTTCCCACCTTGTATTTATTTTTTTGTTATTCTAATCTGCTCTTTGCTCCATATTCCTCAACCTATTTTTGGACTGAATACATTTTATTATTACATTGTATCTCCATCAGCAGCTTTATGTCATACCTATTTTTTGAATCTCAGAAATTTCTCTAGATTTGGAGTATCTTATTACAGTCTGCTTTTAGATAATAATATCATTTCTCTTTATTCTATGAATCTTAGTCAACATTATACTTCCAGTTTCTCCCTCCTAGCCTTTGTCCCATTGTGGTCCTGTATTTTATGTGTGTTATAGTTTCCCATACCTTGACACTTTCTTTTTGTCTCTCACAATAAATCTCCTCTTACAGCAATTAAAAATAAGCAAAATAACTTATACATTTATCTTTATTTTCACCAATTTCAGAGTACTTCATTTGTTTTGTAGATGTGAGTTTCTCTCTGGCATTGTTCCTTGTGGCTGAAAAGTTAACATTTTCTGAAGCATAGGTCTGCCAGAAATAAATTCTAGCAGCTATTATTTATTGGGAAATACTATATTTAGCTTTCAGTTATAATCATATTTTCACTCAGTGTAAATGAAAGTTTTTCTTTTCTTCCCCTTCTTAAAGATATTGCTATATTGTCTATGACTTGGGTTGTTTCCGACAAAAAGTCTTGGATATTTGTTTCTTTGGCCATCTGTGATTCACGTGTCTTTTTCTTTGGCTGGTTTTAAGATTTTCTTTCTCATGTTTTGCCTTCATCAGTTTATACATAATATATCTACTTATGTATTTATTGTATGAATTCTTATTATTTCTTAAAAGTTTGACAGAGAGAGAGAAAGAGAGAGATCACAAGTAGGCAGAGTGGCAGGCAGCGAGAGAGGCAGAAGCAGGCTCCCTACTGAGCAGAGAGCCTGATGTGGGGCTCGATTCCAGGACCCTGAGATCATGACCTGCACTGAAGGCAGAGGCTTAACCCACTGAGTCACCCAGGTGCCCCTGAATTTTTATTATTAATTATAGAAGTATTTTTCTTTTATATGTATGCTACTTGATTATGTCATATTTTTTCAGTATTTATTCTCAGTGTATTCATTTGAAGGATTTGCAATTACGTATCTTCAAGGTCAGCAATCATTTACTTAGCTGTGCAATTTTACTGACGGGGCCATCAACATAACTCTTCGTATCCGATATTAACATTTAATTTCTAACATACTTGACTCCCTTTTTAAAAATAGCTATTTATTTATTTGAGATAGAGAGAAAGAGGCAGGAGGGGAAAGAGAAACTTCAGCAGACTCCACGCTCATTGAAGACCCCACACAGGGCTCAATCTCACCACAACCGGAGCTGAAACCAAGAGTCAGTCACTTACCCGACTATGCCACCCAGACGTTCCTAACATATTTAAGTTCTTAAAGTTTTACCTCTATACCAGGATTCCCTCATGTCCACCCATGTGAATATTTTCCACTAGATTCTAAGGGTAATGATCCTAGTTACTTTTAAATTCACACTGTTAGTTGTGCTGAGTCCTCTCTGAGTTTGATTATGCCAATTGCTTTGCTTCTTGACAATGAGTTTAATTTTCTTTTATTTTGCTTGCATGTCTGTGTGTGTTGGCATTAATCAATTTTGACAGACTTCTACTAGGATTCTTATGTAAAAACAGAATAAACTGAGGTAAAAAGTATTTATAACTGGAAATATATGCTCTTCTTTTCATGTAGTAGCAAGGGACTGAATCAATCTTGTCAAGATTCAAACTTTGAATTAGTCTACTGATGCTTGTACTTAGGTGGGGAGTTGGGATGGAGAGAATATTTCTCAATGCTTGTGCTCCATCCTCAGTTTTCAACTATTAATGGATGCTCATACAACAGAAGGGCTCACTCTCTCTCCTAAAACATGTAGCGTTTTCCCAGGGGTAGATTTCTGATCATTACAATTCTGTACCTTGCTAAGGTTCTGCTAGGGCCAGGGCAAGGGGAAGAACTGTTCCAGCCTCAATCTTGGGTCTCATGAGAAATTTTCTCAGCATTTCTGTCATTTTCCTTATGGCAGATGGCCACAATTCTGCTGGTTCTTGCTGGGAAGATCATTTTTTATATAATATCCCTGTGTCAGGACTGTTTTCTCACCTTCCCTATGGGTAAAGATCTTTCTTCTATATCCTTCTCTTTGCTCTGGGGTTATCAGGGTTTTCTATCCTTCCCTTTGATGTACAATGGTTTTTAGAGATAGTCCATTTTCTCTAAAGGGGCCTGATCCTTTTCCCTATGCTTGTAACACATAGCTCTCACTGGTTTCTAACCTTATCCTCAGTTCTCTAAGGAACATACAATAGAGTTCTGAGAGAAAGAAATTGTGGATGGGGGTGATCTCCCTTTGCATCTCATTCCCATAGACTCCACACTGTCAAAATTGCCCACACTTGGCCTTTCAGATATTTGTTAATATTTAAGCTCATTTGATCCTACTTGCTTATATGTTGGCCCTGTCCTTTCTTACTTTGCCATAATTGAGAAAGTATAAGCATGCAATTTCTTCTTGGGGGAAGGAGTTTTTTTCTTCCTTCTATTTAACTACTTGGTTCCTTGCAAGCTCAACTTTCTTATGGGTTCAAGAAAATTTACATTTTTTTTTCCTGCCTTATTTCTCATTCTTAGGGAGGATGTTGGTTTTTTCAAGCTACAAACTAGAGAGACATGGAATTATCCTCATATTTTCTTCAGACACATTCACTCATCAATTCACTCAAATATCCAATAAATACATTCCAGCAAACCAAACTGTAGACTCAAAATTAACCTTGACTGATCAACTACAACATTGTCCTCAACAATAATACATTTAGAAAAGAAATTTCCAATCTGTCCTTCCTACAACTCATCCACTCATCCTATGTTCCATGACCATATTAAGAATCTTAAAATTGGACTGCACTGGAAGAGATTATGCTGAGTGAAATAAGTCAAGCAAAGAGAGTCAATTATCATATGGTTTCACTTATTTGTGGAGCAAAACAAATAGCATGGAGGACAAGGGGAGATGGAGAGGAGAAGGGAGTTGAGGGAAATTGGAAGGGGAGGCGAACCATGAGAGACTATGGACTCTGAAAAACAATCTGAGGGTTTGGAAGGGGCAGGGAGTGGGAGGTTGGGGGAATCAGAATCAGGGGGTGGGTATTGGAGAGGGCACGGATTGCCTGGAGCACTGGGTGTGATACAAAAACAATGAATACTGTTATGCTGAAAATAAATAAATAAATTAAAAAAAAGAAAACATTAAAAAAAAGAATCTTAAAATTAGAACTTCATCATGCAACTAATGGCTTAAAAAGTCACAGTTAATTCCTACCAACATCTAATCTACATTTATTTGTCTTATTTTCAACTACCACCAAATTAGCTTTCTTCTTTATGCTTCCACAATCAGAATGTTTTTCTCCATTTTCTTCCCCCTCTAAACACTTACACTTCCAAGTTTTCTCTACCAGCTACTCAAGTTCTCATCAGTATTGGTACTTTTATAACACTAACACTGTGGACCATACAACTTAGCACATAATTATAAAAATATTTTTTTTCTGTTTCTTTTTATTTGTTTTTTCTCTAGGTCTTGGCTTCACAGGAGGATGGGAGACAGAAGTAACTCCTCATAGTATTTTAATGTCTCCCATGTGGCCCAAGAAGTTCTGGTCTCCTGTATTTTTATGACAAACTAGAATACTGAATAAATAAATTTGTGATAAACTCAGAAACAAGTCAAAATATTCTTAAATATTCTACTTGAATAAACACATAGAATGCACTTTAAATCCTGGGGGACAAATATGTACTTTCTGACAGCTGGATAGCAGATTAATATAGTGAGCAAGTATAAAGTTTCTAAAATGAGGAAAGATGACATGCCAAGATTAATGGTTTTCCTTGCAGCTACATTAATTACTTTGGGGCTTGCTAGAGCAATCATGGTCACAACCGTTGTCATTTCAGTATGTATGTAGAATATACTATAGACAAACATGCTCATTTTGATCATTTTAATCAAAGATTTATATGGCACTTACCTTCATGTTAATTTAAATGTTTGGATAATCGAATTAAGCTCATTTTAATTACCAGTGTGAAAAGGAGAAAAAAATTAGATTGTTCTATTTTCTTTCTTTTTTAGAATGGTAAGTCTTTCCAAAGAAAAAAATTTGAACATTTTTATGATGGTAGTAATTTTTTACAAATCCAGTCAGGAACAGACTTTCTAGAGAAATGTGTAAGTGATTCTTTTCTAAAAATGGTGATATTCAGGTATAAATAAAAAGTTTAAAAAACCCACACTTCTGAACTAGCAGCTTTAAATCTGAATGTAAGGACAAGTAATAGATATATACATTAATGCTTTTTCTGCTGTGATAGAGAAGAGGTAGTGTGAAACCCTTTCTATAGCATGTATGTTGGGAAATTTGCAATAGAACCAGCTCCTAATATATGTGTTACCAAATGAGTCACTAATTGCAAGATTAATTGGTCTCTATTTTTTAAAGTTACTTTTTTACATACAAAGAAGCTGAAATCAATTGGTAATGAGGCAATTTGTGATTTAGAATATTTATTTTCATCTCCAGGACACTCAAAGTGAGAGTGGACTGAAAGAAGTCAGAGGGTATAAGCTCTTTATAATTAGGTACATGGACACTTTCTCTGCTCATACACCCAGCACATTGCACTGGCTAAGGCAGACTTGATTTACTAATGCATTATGACAGATTTTACTAGTTTTCCCCTTTCTAAAGCCTCTTAAATATTTATTGTCTAAGTTATAGTTTTTTAAAGGTTGAAGATGCCTGCTTTTAAGTATATCATTATATTAGTCACTGAGAATTCTTTCCTGTTTTTGTTTGAACATAATAAATCCTTAAACTTCAGAATCCAATACCCTTGCTAATAAATGTAAATTCCAATATTGGTTGGTTTTAGGAGATATATTTAGGAGATAACATTTAATCTCATTTGTATATTACAAACTGATTCCCAGTGAAAAAATGGAGGGGAGGGTGAGCAATGTGGGAGTGAAATTATAAGGGAAAAATTGGTCTTGATACCCTATGGCAATAGCAATTATTCATTTATCAAAATAAATCATTTCTTTTAAAGTCTCAGATATGCATATTGAGGAATTAAATGTCAGGTGTCTCTAAGTCTTACATCAAACATATTAACATGTACATTTTATTTAATTGAAAATTTTATGTATTAGTTTTGTTTTAATTTTATCTAAAGCCATTCCTATCTTGGTAGCTATTAGAAGTAATAGATAGCCCTTAATAATGATTCCTAGTGATCTAAAATTTTGGCAACAAGAATTTTGAGATGAATTCTCATTGATCAGCCCAATATTTTCCTTATTTTTTTTTTGAAGATTCTATATTTATTTGAGAGAGAGAGTGAGCAAGAGAGAGCATGAGTAGAGGGAGAAAGAGGAACAAGATGACTCCCCACTGAGCAGAAAGTCCTATACTGGGCCCAATCTCAGGGCCCTGGGATCATGTCCTGAACCTAAGGCAGAAACTTAACTAAGCCACCCAGGTGTCCTATTTTCCTTATTTTAAAAGATCCCACATTTCTCCTTTCTTTGTTTTTTCAGTACTTCAGTATCACTAAACAAATCAATGAGGAAAATCAATTGTTCAAGTTATTTTTCTTATTTCTACACAGAAGAATAACTTCCATAGTGTTGGTTCTTATAGACAGTAATTACATAATTTTTTAGATTCCCTTTATGTTTTTCTAAATAACTTCATAAAATTACAGATTTCATGCCATCTTTTTTATTTTGCAATTTTAATTATGTCAGTTATTCTCTTTTAAAGTCTTTGCTATGAAGGGAAACATACAGCATACAAAATCCTAGAATAAAAAAAAATTCTCATTTAAGATTTATTTACTTACTTTAAACAGAGAGAGAGAGTGAAAAAGAATGTGCACACTTGGGAGCTGAGGGAGGGGTGGAGGGAGAGAATCTCAAGTAGACTCCCTGCTGAGTGTGGAGCCCCTTCCCATGGAGGGCTTGGTTTCACAACCCTGAGATCATGACCTGAGCCAAAAATCAAGAGTAGAATGCTTAACCAACTGAGCCACTCGATGCCTCAAAAAAAAAAAAAAAAAAAAAAAAAAAAAGAAAAGGAAAGAAAATTCTAATTTGGAATAAACTCTGAGTCCAGCCATGGAAATAGAAAAGTGATTTATGTTACTAGATCAAATAATTTCTCTTCTTTTGTTTTTAAAGATTTTGTTTATTTGACAGATATCACAAGTAGGCAGAGAGGCAGGCAGAGAGAAAGGGGGGGAGCAGGCTCCCTGCTGAGCAGAGAGCCCCATGTGAGGCTTGATCCCAGGACCCTGAGATCATGACCTGAGCTGAATGCAGAGGATTAACCCACTGAGCCACCCACACACCCCTCAGGTTTAAACATCTTAAAAAAGTAACAGTACTTGTTTTATTTTAAATAATATAATACTAAGAGTTGTAATGAAACAATCTTAATTTCAAATTAAGAAGAAGGGACCTGGGTGGCTCACTCAGTTAGGCATCTGCCTTAGGCTCAGGTTATAATCCCAGGTCCTGGAATTGAGTCCCGCATCAGGCTCCTTGGTCAGCAGGAGTGCGCTTCTCCCTCTTCCCCTTCTCCCACTTGTTCTCTCAATTGCTAGCTCTCTCTCTTTCAAATGAAAGAATGAAATCTTTAAAAAAATTAAGAAGATTATACATCAGTAAACAAAAAAAGAAAGCAAATCATTTAAAATAAAAACAACATTTAGTTGCAATAAAAACATTTAGTTACCACATGAAAAGGAACTCTATTCCCCTTATGCTCATCCTTGGTCAGAGCCTCACTGGTACTTCTTTGATATTTTACCCGTCTCTTTTTTTCTTTAGTTGACTCCACTGTTAACGTCCAAACCCAGTTAATGGTTATATTCTGGAGAAAAGAGGGTTATTATAACTTCTTTGTATAGAATAAAGATATTTATAATAATCATAATTTTATATAAAATAATCAGAATATTAAAATTATGTTAAAGATTATATGACCTTTCTATGATTAAGAATATTCTTTGTGTACCACCCTTACCAGAGGCGGTACACAAAGAATATTCTTAATCTAGATGTCCATCAACAGATGAATGGATAAAGAAGATGTGGTATATATACACAATGGAATACTATGCAGCCATCAAAAGAAACGAAATCTTGCCATTTGCGACAACATGGATGGAACTAGAGCATATCATGCTTAGCGAAATAAGTCAAGAGGAGAAAGACAACTATCATATGATCTCCCTGATATGAGGAAGTGGTGATGCAACATGGGGGCTTAAGTGGGTAGGAGAAGAATCCATGAAACAAGATGGGATAGGGAGGGAGACAAACCATAAGTGACTCTTAATCTCATGAAACAAACTGTGGGTTGCTGGGGGAGGGGAGTTGGGAGAAGGGGGGTAGGGTTATGGACATTGGGGAGGGTATGTGCTTTTGGGTAAATTGGAAGGGGAGGTGAACCATGAGAGACTATGGACTCTGAAAAACAATTTGAGGGGTTTGAAGTGGCAGGGGGTGGGAGGTTGGGGTACCAGGTGGTGGGTATTGTAGAGGGCACGGCTTGCATGGAGCACTGGGTGTGGTGAAAAAATAATGAATACTGTTTTTCTCAAAATAAATAAATTGGGAAAAAAAAGAATATTCTTTGTGATTTTTCAGTCTTCACCATGAACATGAAGTACTGATAATAGATGTAAGTGTAAACATTTATCATACTCTATTTTACTTCTTAACTAACATTCATAATTGTGATCTACAAGAACAGGACTTGTATGTTACTCATCTTACTGTAATATCTAAAATGTAGTAAATGCTCAATCAGTATCTGAAAATCAATGCTAACCTAAGAGAAGCAAAATAGTAATACCTCTTTCACCAAACCACTATAATATCCCTTTTCTCCATGAATATTATATTTGTGTTCTATCAAAATATTTATACAGTTATTCCCAAATATTTGCAAGAATTTGAAATATATCCCAAATATGACTTCACCCCTTCTTTTATCAATGTCGTCAATGAAAATATAAGTATGGGAGGCAATGGCAAAACAAACCACAGAATATTTTATTACTGGTTTGTTCTTAGTCTCATAATTCAATTCCAGAACTCTATAAATTTCTTTGGGCCATTTGAGGAAAATCTTACTTAGATTAGCTAACTGAATCAGTTCAAATGTCCTAAAAATAAAAGTATGACAAATCCCAATTTATAGGTTTTTAGGTCTAAACATGAAACTTGAAACTTCTCATTCAATGAAAGTCAAGTATGTCTATTTTAGTAAAAAAAGCAATGGAATCAGAGACCTAAAGGAAGAATGAGTGAGCAAGATAGTTTTAATGCCACCAAATGGATAACTTAGATGTCAGCCCTGATCTTCAACCAAGTATAAGCAGCAGGCACACCCTGGTAGCTATCAAGATGACACAGAATCCAAAGAGGGGAGATGGCTAGCCTGAGCCAAGGTCTTTATACCTTGGATACGTGGAAGGAAAAAAAAACGCAAGAAAAGTCACCCTATTCATATATGTTGACTTTGTAACAAATTCAAGATTTCTACTTTTTAGGAAATTGATTCAACCCATGGGCTTGAGTCAAATTAATCAAGGCTATAACTTCTTTACTTACTATTTTAAAATGGAGAGGCTTCGCCTTTGATCTTCACCAGGAATGAATTAGAGCAGAAGCAATTTATGAGGAGTAGAGAATGATGAAAGAGAAGACTTGAGTGCAGCTTAAAAGCCAATCATGTATTTAGTTGATCACTTGCTGACTAGATGTCATTAGAATTTATATTTTGTACTTCAAGATTAACTAAATTTGGCTTTAAAAAAATAGTCATTGAATTGCTCAAGAAGACTAATTCTAAACTTCTGTTAGTGTATTGTTTATCATATGTGAAAATATTACCCAATTTTCATTCACAAGCTTTATAATATTTGGATAGCTAATATTTTAATAATATCTATTTCTTCATAACATTTTTGCTGCAGGTATTAAGGCAACTGTTACTTTTATAGGAATCTTAATGTTTATATTTCTTTCCAGATAGAATGAGTCAAAACATTTGAGACTTATTTCATACTTAAATACAAATAACTCATTGTATTGAACAATGACAATGGTAAGACAAATTCCAAATCTTGATTCAGTCACTTGAGTTTCAATTTTGTTTTAATTTTTATTAACATTATTTTATTTGTTAGTCATAATTGAGTCATATTACTACAACCAGTTATGTAAGAGTTGCAGCTTAAAAAAAGGGAACTTGGAGTTTACTCTGCTCAAAGTATATATTTTAATATCAGTTCTACCAATTCCTTGTTTTATAATAACCTACGTTTATTATTTTAGAACATTTTAAGCATTTTTTTCTATGGGTATGTCTCTTAAAACTGGATTTTTAAAAAAAATTCTAGGTGCTTCTTAAAAATGTCTTTATAATTCTCCCTTAGTATTAGAATTTTTAAAAATCAGGCATGTATAAATAATCAAAAAGTACTTTTGTATTCAATATGGAGTTTGAAATTCATTTTTAATGTATTTAAGCTAATATATATTTCATTTGAGTTATTATCTGATAATAACTTGAAATAAGTTATTGAAATAAACAGTGTATATACAATATACACTGTATATTTCAATATACAAGTGTATTGAAATAATACACTTAAAATAAGTGTAGAAACTTTGCATTATCTGTATTGTGATCATTAATTTTTAATCTACATTATTTACATTGGCTGTTTGATTAGAATTTATTTCAGTAAAATTTTCTACTCTATTTTTCTACATCTTAGAGCTGTAGTCTAATGGATTTATACAGTGGTTGCTGCTTTAGAAGATTCAGCTTTTTTTTTTTTAAGATTTTATTTATTTATTTATTTGACAGAGAGAAATCACAAGTAGGCATAGAGGCAGGCAGAGAGAGAGAGAGGAGGAAGCAGGCTCCCTGCTGAGTAGAGAGCCCGATGCGGGACTTGATCCCAGGACCCTGAGATCATGACCTGAGCCGAAGGCAGCGGCTTAACCCACTGAGCCACCCAGGCGCCCCAAGATTCAGCTTTTTGAGAATGATTTTCATATACTTATATTAAGTAATAGCATAGAATTAGATAATCTAAGTCATTCTATCTTACATTTTTCAAGAAACTCATCATTCACTAAGCATCTCAGTTATTTGACATCTTGGGAGAATTAAGAAGTGTGCCAACTTATTGAAACTGTTTCATGAATTAACTCAAATAAAAGATGATATGTGAAGGAAAACTTAAAAAGAAATAAAATCCCAGAAGAGCCACAACAACAAAAAGTTATTTCATAGAAATAAAATATTTATAGAGTGCAGTTGAAAGGAATTATAACTAATTTCTTAGTAAACTTCCAAGAACTAGCTTTGTGGCAAGTTTAATATATATCTTCATTTATCTATTTGCTTTTATTTCTGAACTTAGCCCATCCCCTACTCTGAACCAGGTAGTCCACACTGAGTAAAAAAACCTGTCTCTACTACTTTGGTCTTCTCTCTCTCTCTCTCTCTTTTTAATATTCATTTATTTATTTTAGAGAGAGAGCACAATGGCACTCAAGCAGGGGTATGGGAGGGGGAATGGGCAGAAGGAGAAGGAGAGAAGCAGACCCCCTCCTAAGTGCGAGACTGACCTAGGGTTTAATCTCAGGAATCTGAGGTCATGACCTGAGATGAAAATCAACTGCAGGACACTCATCAAACTGAGTCACCCAGGTGCCCCTGTCTTACCTCTCACTTAAAAGATCTTCAGCTACCATTAAAACTTTCTGACAAAGTATAATGCAAGCAATCCTCCCTGGCAGGTCAGGAATAGTCTGTCAAGAGTCTTCTTATTTTAATGAAGTTACTACAAACATGAACCACTGATCAGTAATTTTCTAAAAACTAGATTACAATAAAATACATTAAAGTACGAAGATTTCACGTGATAGTATTTTTTTTACAGATTGCCTCATGTTGCTTCAAAATTAGTATGATGGCATAAATTATTGTTGATGTTCATACCATATACGAGCAGTATATACATACTTTGATTTCATATGTTGGATGTAATTAGAGCATAATTAACTTGTATAGCAGAAGTATAATCTCACTTTTAGCTATCAGAATGCCAGACAACCATATACACAGGTACATATTATCATAAAGACTTTAGACCAGGACATCATACTTCATAAAATTTTTTATTTTTTGGTTATCAATCCATTGATTGTATATAATAAGTTTCATATATCTAAGTATCTGTTAGAGCTTTATTGGGACACCAAATTATTTCACCAACTGAAAAATATGAAAACCAGGAAAGACCATCATTTAATTATAATTAGGTCTTTCATACTAGAAATAGCATTTCTGGAGTTAGAAAACAATACAGTGCTAATCACCACTTCTGCATTTTTTTTAAGGATACGTTCAATTTGATAGTATCATTTTGAGATGTAATATTCAACATGTAAATAATCTGACCGATCAGCAATTATTCAAGGTAAATTTTCAAGCACACCTGTCAACTAAGGAAAAACAAAAACCCATTTCTACAAATAAGAGAGGTTAAATTTACAGTAGCCAAAACTTAAGTGGTGAATCAGTAATAGAATAAAAGTTAAAGAGAAATGGAAGTTAATGTAGTCACATTAGAGTGGGAATCATTAAACTGAGTGTTTCTTATTGTATCCGTACTGGTTTTTGACAGCCATTATCCCTTGCTTGCTACTCATGTCACCATGAAAAAAGACATTAGTAAACAGGCAGAAGAGATTTCAAAATTTTAAAAAAATGAACTGTATGCCATTATATGCTTTAGCTTAAGTATAATATTTATTAGAAAATGATAGAAAAATTAAACTTTTGTGGAATTACTAAAAAAAAGTAAACCAATACAAACATTGCCACAAAGAAACCAAATAAAACAGCATTTACTCTTTTGTTAGTTTCAACAAATGTTCAGAGACAGATAACCATGCTATTTCATAATGTATTTTCTGAGAATGTTAAATAAGAAATATTCAAAATAATTTTTTAAAACTAGCAAACCATAATATTGGATAAACTATGGATAATCATAATTATGAACTTAGAACCAGCAAAACAAAGTGTTTAATGCATAAATATAAATACAGTATGAAGATGTTGGATATTTTTCAAAAAAATATGTTGGTTCAACATAAAATCAGTAACTCATAGTTTACTAGATCAAAGTTTCCACATTTATCTGATTTAATAAAAAAGCTTAGTGGATATGCTGTATATAATCAAAATTAAAAATCAAATTTCATGACCATTTATTTATAACCAATATTTAGAAATTCATTTAGAAAAAATGCTAGTGAGGAATGTTGTGATGCACTGTTTGTATTCCCCCTTCATGAATGAAACACTCCCCAAGTAACCCAGCAGATGAGAGTTTGGATTGCACATAGCCCCTGTTGTCCCCTCCTTTCAGAAATGGCCTTAACCAAAAAAAAGATACTTTCACTAGGTTCACGCCCACTCCCAGCCTGTCCACATACAGTGACCGATCAATGGGGATATAAAGGCCTCATCAAATAAGTCCCGGTCTCCCTTTGAGCCACACCACAAAGCTAAAAGACGGACATTCCTTCCTGGATGGGACTGCTTTCAGACTCTGCCTACAACTACTTACCTACGTTCACTGATGGTGTGTGGAAGCCTGGGTGTGGTTATCACTGAAAGAGATCACATTCTAGAAATGAAGTAATTATGGCCTAAAGAATTTAAGAGGAAATATGGTTGGAAGAGGTGTTGTTCTACACCAACACTATAAAATTCTGAATGATAAATTTAACATGACCAGAAAAGAAATTGTCACTCACATTTTCATGCATACGCTTGGTAAGATATCCATTTGTGGTCCCCACTAAGAAAGCACAGTACCGACCTGGTAAAGAGTCTTTGGAAACCAGTATTCATGATGGATGATGCAGCATCTCGAGTAATGATATAATCAGCATCAGAATGAAATAAATGCTAAAAGAAATTAAAGAGGCAAGAAGATCTATATTCTAGTTTCAAAAATTCCCAAGTACCATGATGTTATAAGTAATAACTGCTTTGGTACCCCTTAGTTTATGATGGGACAGAACAAATTTAAGAAAAAAATAACATGAAGAGTTCTTTCCTGGATCTGAGAAGTAAAAGAGAGTAAAGAAATTCCTTTATGTTACAAAGCATTGACAGGACGTAAGTACATACTTAAATATCTTTATCCATTATTCTAAATTTTCAAAAAAAAACCATTCTATGTCACATGGATGCATAAATCTTGTAATACATTCTTGTAAGAATTGTTCAGAAAAACAGGAGCCATGCGCAAATATTTGCATAGGTACAACCACCTTAGAATAGATTCTATACGGTGCTGGGAAAGACAGTTACATGAAAAATAAGGAAAAATAATTTCTACTTTACATTTTGCATAAAAGCCTACTTTATATCAATTATATTATTTTCTATTTTTGGACACAAAAAGGACTTTATGAATCTGAGACAAGAAATACTTTAAAAAATAATATTAATGTGGTGATGGTCCACTTGGATGAAAGCCATCCAAACGCTAATACAATTGTTTATACTCATTTTTTCAAAAGTCTTTCTTGTCCCATATTCATAATGATACTTGTATTAAAACTGTAATGTATATCTTCTTGCCCCGTTAGTTCCTTTTAGCATTTATTTAATGCCTATTTTGTATACATCATTATTTATGGTGCTGTGTCATCCACCATGAGTAATGATGGTTCCCAAGGACTCTCCCAAAAGTTGTTACTGTGCTTTTTTAATGATCATTGAAGATAAATGATTTATCTTTTCAGGTAACCAAAGATTGACAGATATTACATTGAATATACAATATTATATACATATTTTTTTGAAAGGTTTTATTTATCTATTTGACAGAAATCACAAGTACGCAGAGAGGCAGGCAGAGAGAGAGGGAGAGGGAAGCAGGCTCCCTGCTGAGCTGAGAGCCCAATTTGGGACTCGATCCTAGGACCCTGAGATCATGACCTGAGCCGAAGGCAGTGGCTTAACCCACTGAGTCACCCAGGTGTCCCACAATATTATATTCTAAGGTAAATATAACAGATACTGGTACCCTATTCATATCTCCTAGTTACTTACAGCATTTATATTATCTTGAATGTTGTGGGCCTACTTGTCTATCAATTGTCAGCACCTGTGCATTTTTGCATTCAGGCTTTCTCTTGTCAAAGGAGAATGTGCTCTCTGTGTGAATTATAAGCCAGAAATCAGGGAAATAGAGATACTTCCCCATCAGCCCAATCAGTGAGTGACAGAAGTGGGTACATAATCCAGCAGCTCCATTATTCATTTGGTAGAATGTTGAGGTGTGTTTTCCATACTACTTCTTAAATACTATAACTTGATTGATAATGTACTCTTTGCTGAATTTTTTGCCTTTATATATCAATTCTAATGATTTAAATCTTTATATTATTCTAATCGAATCATTCTAATGATTGAAATCTATATATTATTCCCTATCAATGGTATATTATTGTATAACTACCAACATTTACCTTTTTGTCTCAGGCTCAATTTCTAGGGAAATTATATATAAAACAGGTGATACTGTTTGTGACCCTAGAAAGCAAAGCCTCAAGACTGAGTTCTAGAAGTTGCTCACTTTTCAGGCAGATTAAAACCAAAGACACTATTATCAGTAGTAAGGAGATAATAATGTTCTCTGGCATGGTGATTTGAAACAGGATGGGTAAAAGAGGATGCATGGTCTTATTTAGAATCTCCAACATTTGAAAGTTATAAGAAGAGATTAAGTTATAAGAAAGATAGAAGTTTTTTACTAACTGCTATTGCATCCCTGAAAGAAACCACAAGCAAACAAGCAAACAGGATTTGGTCAGCCATCTATGAATTCAGAGCACAATGTGAAAGTCACAAGGCTTCTCTGTAGCAGTGAGATCTTTACCTCCTTCAGCCACAAGGCAGACTGTTCAGAAAACCAACCTATAATTTGATTGTGAGAATATGTTGGTTTGCACACTAGGGAACTTCCCGAGAGAAGTCTGAAACTATACCTCACACACCCCGCCATGCCCTGACCATCACCACTCTGACTCCTCCCCTCATGCAGAGAGCAAGGAGATCTAGGTTGGTTAGGGGCAGGTTTCATAAGCAAGGGAACTTACATACAAGGCTTGTCTTGGGTGGCTACAAGACCAAGAGAGCTCTTTTCTTACCTGCCAGATTCTTGAAAATTTATGTAGAAGTTTTAACTGAGTTAAGTCATGTATTCAGTCCAGATGGTTTCAACAACACATTGCTCTTTCAAGACCGTGTCCTTTAAAACAGCTCCCACTGTGAGAATGGTGAGCAGAATGTGTAATCCAAGGATAGAAGAGGGTGTGAGAAACCTCCTATTACCCAGACCTAGTTTGCAGATCAACCAGCAGTCACATTTTCTTGATGACCTCTTCCAACAAAATTAACAGAAAACTGTATTTGTATACCCAATATATTTTTTATGCAAAAGTAATGACACAGATAAGGAACGAGTGGTACCTGAAATAGGGACATCTCAAGGGATGCACTTGAGAATCTTGAATCCCAAAGTTTCCATGAACCCTCTGGGCTGGCATGAAGTAGCTTTCTTGTTCTTTTTTTTTTTTTTTCCAAGATTTTATTTATTTATTTGACACACAGAGAGAGATCACAAGAAGGCAGAGAGGCAGGCAGAGAGAGAATGGAGGGAAGTAGGCTACCTGCTGAGCAGAGAGCCTGATGTGGGACTCGATCCCAGGACGCTGGGATCGTGACCTGAGCCAAATGCAGAAGCTTCACCCACTGAGCCACCCAGGTGCCCCGCTTTCTTGTTATTGCTAGAGGATATCAAAATATCTTTGATTGGAGACCATGGAAAAGTACCATCCGAGGCATATGACTTGTCCTCCTCCATTTCTGACCTGAACTTCCATTGTATTACTTCTAGAGAAGTCATTAGAGCCAAGTCATCTACAGCACGACAATGGTGCCACAACCAGGTCTCACACCCCTCAGATATAGAAGATCTGGGACACCCTATAAGGCAAGTAACAAAGTTGGCAACTAACTGAAAGATGAGGGATATGCAAAGTAGATGGTGGAGGGAAGATGATAAATGCCAGTTGCATCTTTGGGACCAAAACAGCACAGTTACTATATCATGTATGACTAAAGCTTTTAATGTAGATCTGTCTTTTGGAGAATGTCATTAGCAGTCACCTTGGGAAATCAGTGAGAAGATAGAATGAATTTAACATGGGCTATGAATGTATCAGTGCCCTGCCTACATCAACTTGACACATCATTTCCATACACATCAGCTCAATTTTCAATAGCAAGCAACTGTGTTTTTGCATCTTTGGCGGAGAACGTATCAGTCAAGTTTGAACCAGAGAAGCAGAAGCAGAATCAGTATCTCTCTTTCTCTCCAAGCACTGGGGTGGCTTACACAATTGCAAGCATAGGCAAAGGAAGTCTGAAATCCATAGGGCAGGCAGAGTCAGGGAAAGCAGCACATGGCAGGTTGGAACACATGAACAAGGGTCGAAGCCCTTGTGTACCAGCAGAATTTCTTCTCTCTCAAGGAAGCCTCAGGACCACATGTGAAGTCAGGACCAGACAGATCATCCAGGATAATCTTTATTTAAAGTCAATGAAGAGGCATTTTAATTACATCTGCAAAAATCCCTTAACAGCAATACTTAGATTAATGTTTGATGGAGTAAGTGGGGACTAGAATCTAGTCAAGATGACATATCAATAAAGTCCTAACAGGGGGCTTTCTCTACTGGAAAGAGGATATTCTCTGTCCCCACTTGAGATCAGGCTGGCAGAGCCAGGGAATTAACTGGCCCCTGCCAAAGAGCCTTCAGCCAAAGATGGATGAATGTTGGTGGGAAGTAGCCCAGCTCTTTAACCCTTTAAGCAGATTTTCTCTAGCGTCTGTATCCTACACTGGCTCTCCCAGTTTCTGAGTGGGATATAGTTCCTGTTGCCTACAGATACAGTAGTTTGATAATTTACTCTTTAGTGACAATTCCTAGTCCTTTACTGGTTCTCCTATGATCATCTTCCAAATAAACTAATTTCTCTGGAAACCTTGCTTCCAGGTTTACTCTGAGGGAAGGCAAAGAAAGACAATAAGTGATATATTACATTACTGTTTAAGCCATTGAGAAAATATTATGCTTATTTTAAATTTTCTTACATTATATTTAATCATTGCTGCCTTTCTTTATGAAAAAAAAAGTTCATAGATTCAGAGTATTAGATGGAAATTCTTTAAAGTATCTTTAAGCAGGACAATATACATTTTAATGCAAAATTATTATGCTTCGTTCTTTGCCCTTCTATGACTAGATTAATGATGTGACTGTAGATATACTGAATACCATTGATTTTCTGAGCTGCTATGCTCTGAGTTTGAGAAGAATATTTATCAGGGAAAGAGAGACTTTGATGACTAAGCAGGACTTTCTACTGTAAATGCTGTGTTTACATATTTACATGGCCAATCCAACTTAAAAGATTCTGTCATAACTATTTACATGTGTTTGCTATCTGAAATATTGAATTGGCCATGACAGTAGCATGAGAAGTGCATAAGAATAGGTGCTTTGATATGGCTGACTGGTAAAAACTGGTTAATTTTCTGTTAACAAGTAAGATATTTCTCCAAAATCTTACAAATAACTGATAATATTCTTGATCTTCCAGTATGTAATTTTAATCAGTAATGTGGATTTAAGGTCAAGTGCACCTTCACTACAACATTTTTAAATCGCTGAAGATTTCATTGCATTATAAAAACATTTTTATTTCTTTAAACATGAAATCCTGTCTACTTTCTCTGAAAATTATTCTACCACCCCAATCTACTGCCCGTGGTAAAAGTGTAAGTTATTGCCATGTATTAAATGAGAATTAAGAAAAATTCAAGACACCTTTTTAGTTTGTTTTCATTATTGGCCTGCTAAAGTAAAACTAAACCAGTATGGCTACAGGTTAGATTATTAAAAAGTGCATGTTCGATATTATTAAAGCATTTCCAGCATAATGGAGCAATTTCCCTGCATTTGCCTTAGTAAATTATGGGTTGTTTAATGAATTGTTTCAGAGTAAGAAATGAAACTTATTTCTTGGAGCAATTTAATTTGTTTAATTGATTAGTATTTTTCATGATATTATACTTAGAAAAAACTATCTATTAAACTTAGAGAAAAGATACCAAAAACCAGTATTATAGATATTTTAAGACTTTTAAAAACAGCTATATAGACTTTAGAACCCACGCCATTATTCATATGTTTATATATTTGTCTTTTCATTAGAACAACATCTGCTTTGTCAAAATAATACTTACGTTTGAAAATAATTCAGTAGACACTGTGTGTGAGACTCTTAAGGACAAGTGTGAAATTGTTTTATCTTCATTTTCTGGAGCTCTGGACAGCTGATTGAGACAGTACAGAGAGCATCTGCTGGAGGGTAACTCCTGGGATACTTGTCAACTTGATTGTGTTCAGAAACAACTGAGACACAAAAGAAAGAGAGCTTCTAATCACATTGCATTTAGAATGTTGTTCAAATCAGGAAACTATGTAATTTAAAACTAAATAGCTTTACTTGACATTTTAGAATTTTTAATTAACAGATTATTCTATTGGCTTATATATTTCTCTCCAGGTGACTGAAATGGATTTCCACCCGGGCTTTGTTTCCATATGTCAAGATTTTTCAAATAAGTAAGTAACACATTGATGTATTAATTCTGATTCCATAGACAACCAAGGGCAGAAGACTAAAAGTCATTCCACTATGCTATTTTTTTTTAAGTACCTTGCCAGTGATTTTCTTGTGTCTGCATGATTACAGTAATTTTCAGTGACTAAAAATCATGCATACCTTATAAGGTAATTGATTTTTTAAAGAAAAGTATGAATGATTTAGGCAGTATAAAACTCTTTGAAAAATTAAAACATCATCAATTTTTTCAAGTATATGCATATTTTGTCATCTTCTGTCATTACCATTGTCATTACTTCCATCCATTGACAGAACTCTTCTTCTCATAAATGTTTGGAAATAGAGGTTCATACACTATATCAGAAGAAACCTGAAGAGTGCTAAATTGAAACAGATTCTTGTTTTTGCTATTATGAGATTTGTTTCTGACTAAATGCCTGGAAAGAAAAAGAATACAATGTAATAAGATTGTAATAAATTAAAGATGATTAATTAACAGGTATGCTAGAAATCCCCTCAAGAATACAATAAGTGTGAATTCCAAGTATCCCAGATTGATGACAACAAGATATACAATTAGCACTTTTTTCCCCCTCTATTCTTTCTTCACCCGAGCTTGTTGGGACTATTAATGAGAAGATAAAATGATGAAGGGATGCAGAATATACCACTCCAGCATAAGAATTATTTTGAGCAAAGACACTTGAGAATCAACAGATTCTCAGCAGAAATGTTTTGTCTGAACACTACCCCCTTTACCTGCCTAAAAGTAGAGCATTCCAAAAATAAAATTCAACTGCCATAAATCTCCCTGCAAGAGAAAACTGACTCCTCTCACTGGAAAGGAGAAGTCACCACCTGGATGAGAAATTGCATAAATAAACATGGTCACAGCACTATCACACTTCCCCTAAAACTCCTAAAGCTCCATTTGTCTTTCTTAAAATTCATTTTTTTTTCCTTTAAGTGACTTTTCTTCCCCTGTCCTTTTCCTATTAAGAGGGTATATAAACTCTAAATTCTAGCGACTTTTATGATCCACCTCCCTTGTGAGCTTCCACAAACCTATGTGGATAAACTTTGTCTTTTCTCCCATTAATCTGTATTTTATCAGTTTAATTTATGGGCCACAGTTACTAATCCTAAAGTTTTTCCTCCCTGACAAATGACTATGACAATAAAATAATTAATACTATACTAAACTCCAGCTTCTGTTTCTTTATTTTTCTCTTTACTTTGTGGTCTTTCTATTCCCTAAGTCAATATGCTTGAAAACTGAGTTTTTTTTTTTAAATTCATTTATATATTTGAAAGAGAGAGCCCACAGGAGGCAAGGGTGGGCAGAGGGAGAGGGAGAGAATCCTCAGGCAGACTCCCCACAGGACCCTGAAGTTATGACCCTCCAACATCAAGAGTTGGACGCTTAACTAACTGTGCCACCCAGGTGCCCCAAACTGAGGCTTTTTTTTTTTTTTTTTTAATTTCTTTCTTTCTTACACTTTGTTTGCTTCCTCCTCATCATCATCATTCTAAAATCATTTTGTGACTTCTGCTAAGAACTTGCTATTCATTCACGTTGCCTGCCATGGAATAAAGTGCTTTGTCAGAGTGTGTTCCCATGGATTTCTGTGGCAGCAACATTCAGTGGCTGAGCACTCCAGGGATCAGAATGGAAGACAAAGGCAGTGCAATTCACTCCGTGAGGGCACATTCTCATCTTGACACAGATGTGAATGACTTGCAAGTGCTTTATGGCCGCTTGAATTTGCATTCTTCTTTCACACGCGTATACCCATAGTGATATAATCACTCTAGGGACCAGAGCTGAAACAAATGATTTCTAAAACATTATTAGATGTTTCTGAATAGACTCAATATTTAAAATATTATTCTCCATTACTTTAATAATGAACATACATTTTCAATTAACATACTTAAAGCATTAACACAAGTGATATAAGAAATAGACTACATTTGATTTAATCACTCAGATTTATTATAAAAATAATGTTTTTACCTTTGGCTAGGTAATAGATATTTGCAATTCATCTGCAGTGATCATTACCTTATCATTGGTGCTATAGCCCAGGACATGGTAGCATATTGGATAAATGACAATTAACTCAAATTTCCCTTGCAAATTCATGCTTCATTTCTCTGGCTAAAGAAAATATGACACCAGTTGCCAGTACGGTTATAGTTGTCGTACTTATTGCTTAACGAGATCCTCTCTACTTAGCATTTTGTGTGCAGCCAGGTATGAAATTAACCCATGAGGCTACTTGGAGGGAATTTTTTCTTTTCTAGTTGATGTAATGTGAGTGAAGGGGAATAGGACCGAGTAATGATCTTTATGTTCCATTTGCAGCATGATTCTACAAAACATTTCCTTAGACAAATCCGTTCAAACTCCTAATTAAAATTGCCTTGGACTGGCAGTTTTCAGAAGTCACCTAAATGACCATAAATTGCCGTATTTCACTTAAGTGCTAGTATTCATTGGGATAGTATCCTCTAACAGGACTTCTATGGAGAAAGAACTCTGATTTAAAAGTGAGCAGGGGGGCGCCTGGGTGGCTCAGTGGGTTAAGCCGCTGCCTTCGGCTCAGGTCATGATCTCAGGGTCCTGGGATCGAGTCCCGCATCAGGCTCTCTGCTCAGCAGGGAGCCTGCTTCCCTCTCTCTCTGCCTGCCTCTCCATCTACTTGTGATTTCTCTCTCTGTCAAATAAATACATAAAATCTTAAAAAAATAAATAAATAAAAATAAAATAAAAGTGAGCAAACACAAAGTTCAAATTTTTATACATATATCCTTAAGCCTTTTAATAAATATAAAACAAGGAAAAATATTCTCTTTTTATAAAAATGAGTAGATCAATTAAGATATTTTTTTTAAGATTTATTTATTTATTTATTTGACAGATAGAGATCACAAGTAGGCAGAGAGGCAGGTAGAGAGAGAGAGAGGGAAGCAGGGTCCCCGCTGAGCAGAGAGCCCGATGCGGGACTCGATCCTAGGACCCTGAGATCATGACCTGAGCCGAAGGCAGCGGCTTAATCCACTGAGCCACCCAGGCGCCCCCAATTAAGATATTTGAATAACATTTCATTTCATGGAACAGTGCATCAAAATCACTTGGGAGGTCCTCTTTTGAAATGTTGCTACCTCTGGGTTTGGGAATAGCATAGGTCAGTGGTGCTCAAGTTTAAAACAATCATAAGAGGAAAAAATAGTGCTTATTAAAATATAGATTGCTGAATCCACGCCTAGACATTCTTATTCAGCAGGATTAGGGTGAAGGCCTAAGAATCTGCCTTTCTGACCAGTTCCTAGGTGATGCCAAATTCACTAGATTAACTAGTATATTACTAGTATAACAACAACAATTTGAGAGCTACTGGCATATGCTGGAAAAAGTTTTACAGATAATTCATTTCCTATCAACACTCCTGCAGATGAAGTTAATTTAGATTTATAAAAAGCAATCAGAAATGAGGCAAAGTTACATATATCTATTTCTATATATATTTTCTAAATCCAATTTAAAATAATATATCCCAGAAACTTGTGGCCATTCTTTTTTTTTTTTTTTTAAAGATTTTATTTATTTATTTGTCAGAGAGAGAGGGAGAGAGAGCGAGCACAGGCAGACAGAGAGGCAGGCAGAGGCAGAGGGAGAAGCAGGCTCCCTGCCGAGCAAGGAGCCCGATGCGGGACTCGATCCCAGGACGCCGGGATCATGACCTGAGCCGAAGGCAGCTGCTTAACCAACTGAGCCACCCAGGCGTCCCACTTGTGGCCATTCTTAATATGTCCTGAAACATTTGGAGAAGCATAAGTAAAATTAGCATTTTGTTGTAATTTCTCTCTCTCACACACACATATACTAAAGGTTTCACACTGGCTATACAATTTTACTGAATGGCTTCATACTGATCAGGCTGACATCAAAATTAAATTTGTGAGATGATGCTATTTGAGGAGATTGTAAAACAAAGGCTACCTGCAAAGGAAACAGTGGTGTCTACGTAATGATGGCTTTATCATAGCAAAGATTATACGGCTATCTCTTCAGTAAAAAAAGTAGTTAATTATATATTCCTAAATGATTACCTAAGAAGAAAAGATATTAGCGTGCTTTATTAATATTGACTATATAAAACAAAAAGAAAAATAATTTATATCTCTTAAAATTTCCAAACATTTGAATCACAAGAAACACTGTATTTTCTAAGAACTAATTACTAATAACTAATTACTGTTAGTAATTAGTTAACCACACTTACTATGCCTTTACTTAGCTGAATATTTGCAAATAAAACTAAAAACCAATATAAAATAATTATGGTATCATAAGCATATGGTAATAAGCGTATTGTCATAGTTTCCTGTTGTAATTCTGGAATCATTAAATGTGAATTCTGACTAATCACCAAATATCACTAAAAATATGTTCTTAACATGCTGACGGATGTACTGGATAGTTTTTTTCCCTACAGCAATAGGACATCCTACTTACTTCAAAAAATTACAATTCAATGTAGCCTAATATAGTGGTGATTTACCCATTGATAACTATACTAATCAGAGTAAAATAAACCAGAAGTAAATAAATTTAAATACATAATCAAAGTGACAATATTTTTACACTTTTTCCAGTTTTATTGAGGTAAAATTGACAAAATTATAATATATTTAAAGTGTAGAATGTGATGATTTCATATATGCATACATTGTAAAAGGATTTCCCCAATCAAGTTAGTACACTCATCACCTCACATAGTTAACATTTTTGTGTGTGAGAACACTCAATATATAAACTCTGAGCAAATTTCAATTATACAATACAGTATTATAAATTATAGTCACCACATTATACATTACATCTTCAGATGATTTATTTTATAATTGAATTATAAGATTATTCATTTATAACTGAAACTTTGTATCTTTTTATACTATCTCCTTTTCTCCCTTACTGCCTCTGGCAACTCATGATTTTATTCTCTGTTTCTATGAGTTTGTCCAGTATTCCTGGATGATATGACACTGACATCAGCCAGATTTTAATGGTAATCATGACACGAGCTGCCAGGAGAGGTTTCTAATAGGTTCTCTTCAGATTTTAGGATATAGATACTATCACTCTGTGGACGTATTGCTCCATTTGAAGTCAAGGTTGATGGCAGCCAAGCAGGTTACTGCTACAAGGAATTTGAGGCCATCCTCTTCCTTCATTTGCAAGACATCAAGGGTTCCAGACATTGTAAAATTTCCCTTTAAGTTATGACAGAAATGCAGAACAACACTGTATGGACCCTCCTGGGGTAGTGGAGAAAGACTCACATTTTTCTTACTAACATTTTTCCTGCTCTGGCTTACTTTATGAAGAATACAGTATATGATACATGCAATATACAGAATATGTGTTAATCAACTATGTTATCAGTAAGACTTCTGATCGACAGTACCCTATGAGTAGTCAAATTTGGGGGGAGTCCAAAGTTATATGCAGATTTTCAACTATGTGGTGGGGAGTTAGCACCCTTAATTCTCATGTTATTCAAGTGTCAACTCTATAGATCTTTATTCTCCTTGGTTAAATTTATTTTTATTTATACTTATTATAAGCATATTATTCTTTCTTATGCTACTGTAAGTGGAATTGTTTTCTTAATTTTTCTTTTTACTATATAGAAAAACAACTAACTTTTATATGTTTTTTTATTATTTTTATCATAAAAATTTATTGAATTCACTTATTTCTAATAGTTTTTTCATGGAGTCTTTAGGGTTTTCTATGTATAAGATCATGCCATCTGCTAACAGAGACATATTACTTTTTTCCTTTGTGATTTGGATGCCTTTTTGTTCATTTGTTTGTTTGTTTTTGTCCTTGACTAATTTTTCTGGCTAAACCTTCCAGAATAATAAAGTTGAGTTTTAATCATAAAAAAATGTTGAATTTTTTCAAATGCTTTTTCTCTGTTGAGATGACCATATGATTTTTATCATTCATTCTGTTAATGTGATACCAAATTTATAGATTTGTAGGTTGAACTATCCTTGCATCCCAGATTAAGTCCCGCTTGATTATGGTGTATAAATTTTTTTTTTTTTTTTTTTTTTTTTTAAGATTTAAACTCATGACCCTGAGATCAAGACCTGAGCTGAGATCAAGAGTTGGATGCTTAAGCAAATGAACCACCCAGGTGCCCTTATAGTGTATGACCTTTTTAGTGTTGTTGATTTTTTGCTGTGGATATTTTGTTGAGGATTTTTGCATCATTGTTAGTCAAGCATCTTGCCCTGTAGTTTTCTTTTCTATAGTGTCCTTTTCTGGTTGTGGTATCAGGGTGATGCTGGCTTCGTAAAATGAGCCTGGAACTGTGCCTCCTTTCTTGAGTTATGTAGAAGAATTTGAGAATTATTGTTATTAATTTTTTAAATGTTTGGTAGAATTCACCAGTAAAGTCATCTCTTTGTGGGATTTTATTTTTTGACAAGATTTGATTCCTGCTTTAAACTCCTTACTGGTTTTAGTCTCTTTTCTACTTGGAAATCATGAAGTATCTTGTATGACCCTTCACATTCAGGCTATACATCTTCTTAAAGTTAGCTGGTATGAGTCTCTTGTAAGCAGCATAGAATTAGGTCTTCTTTCCTTTTTGAAAAATTTCAGTTTGTGCAGCCACTTTATGTCTTTTGATTAGAAAATTTAGTCCATTTATTTAAAAAGTGATTATTGGTAAGTATGAACCTGCAGGGGAGAGCTATGAGAAATGCTCGCCCATCTGCTTAGAAAATGCTTCTTTCTTTACTGTGGTCCTGTGGCTGAGCCCTGATGACTTTCAAAACTAGATGATTTGGGAAACTGCCTCTTCATATGGTAGCCTTAAATTTAGGGTGCTAGGGACGCCTGGTGGCTCAGTTGGTTAAACGGCTGCCTTTGGCTCAGGTCATGATCCCAGTGTCCTGGGATCGAGTCCCGCATCAGGCTCCTTGCTCAGCAGGGAGCCTGCTTCTCCCTCTGCCTCTGCTGCCACTCTGCCTGCCTGTGCTCTCTCTCCCTCTCTCTCTCTCTCTGACAAATAAATAAATAAAATCTTAAAAAAAGACTTAGGGTGCTAGATGTGTGATATAGCCCTTGCCTTCAGGGTTCTCTGCTTCCCCAACTCCAATTTTAAGACACTGTGTTGGAGGGTGTGGTTTATAGTGTATCTGTCTTTCTTACCTGTTTGATACATTACTCAAAGTGTAGGAGTAAGTCTATTAGTTTCTTGATTACTGTCAGGATTGATTCATGTGTAGCTATATATGTAGCTATACAGGATTGAGCCCCACACCGGGCTCCCTGCTCAGCAGGAAGCCTGCTTCCCCCTCTCCTACTGCCCCTGCTTGTGTTCTCTCTCTCACTGTGTTTCTCTTTTTCAAATAAATAAATGAAATCTTAAAAAAAAAAGATTTTATTATTTTACTTTATTTTATTTTGCATTTATATATATGTGTATATATATATATGTATATATATATATATATATATATAATTTAGTTAGGACTTCTAAGTTTTGGGACCCACAGAGGTCTAGTTTTTTTGAAAATTTGAACTATCATGCTCTTGTTCATTTGACATTCTATGCAACTTTATTTTTTTTTTCTATGCAACTTTAATAATTCTATACATAAGCATAATCTGTTTTCTGGTAACTGAATCATCTCTGGAATTACATCTTCCTTTTTCCTCAACTGTAAGGCATCATTTTCTTTAGAATCTGCAGATGTCATAGAATTAAAGAAAATATGGCTTTGGTACCACAGAACACTTAAAGCCGGTTTCAAAATGTTACTCCTGGTGCTGTGCAAATTGCCAAAATATAAATTCATTTTGTTTAATATGTTATCAACTTAACAGATGGTATTCATGTGTGGGCATCCAAAAGACCATAGATGAGCATCAAGTATGTATGTCTTAGAGTAGAACTTCAGGCCAAGAATGCTGATGTTGTTATCCTTTTTGAATATCTGTAGCTCAGTGTCAATGACTTTGTGAAATCAGGAGCAGTAAAGAGGTGAATGAAATCCTTCATAATAAGCAGCATAATATGGAAAATCTGCAACTGATCTCACATTCTTCACCTACATACTTTTTAAAAAAGCATTTTTAAAAACCATCTTGGTATAAGCGGAACTTGTCCACATAAGACAAATGATTGTATTGAGAAAGGAATTGAAGAATATTTCATATGTGCCATATAAGTCTTGTAAGACAATTTTCAAAAAATATATAAAAATGTTGGATTGTGCTGCCTGTATATTTGTAAATTAGGGATTTTTAGAAAGCAAAGCAGAGAGGTTCTTGGGTGGCTCAGTTGGCTGAGCTTCTGACTCATAATTTCAGCTCAGGTCATGATCTCAGGATTGTGAGATGGAGCCCCACGTCACAGTGTTTCCTTAAGATTATCCCTCTCCCTCTACTCCTTCCCTCACTCACACGTGTGCACTCTCACTCTCTTAAATAAATCAATAAAATCTTTAAAAACACAACACAAAAAGCATATATTGAGTATATGTTCTTACAAAAATCATTTTCAAACTAGTTTGAAAGTAGAACTCTCAGCTTCTGCTTTTTCCCCCTCATTACCTTTTGTTAAGTGTTAGTTACTCTTTTTTTTTTTTTAAATTTTATCCACATATAATGCATTATTTACCCCAGGAATGCAGGTCTGTGAATCATCATTTCACATTTCACAGCACGCACCATAGCACATAACCTCCCCAATGTCCATAACCCTGCAACCTTATCCCAACCCCCCCACCCCTCAGCAATGCTCAGTTTGTTTCTTGAGATTAAGAATCTCTTGTGGTTTGTCTCCCCCCTGATCCCATCATCTTCTGCTTTTTATAAATGAGGAAATCTGAAGCACACAAATGCTAAGAAAATTCTCAAGGTCTTCTCTGAATTAGAGTAGTTCTGAGTCTAACACTTGGTTTAGGACTCCCAAGGTAATATTTTTCCCATTATTACTTGAATGGCTAAAAAATATTTTGTGGACCTCTACTTACATGGTTTCTGCAGATAGCAGCCAGAAACAATCCATTTCAATATAGGGAATTAAAGATAAGTACAAGTTAAGAGACACAATTTCTCAGTGGATTAATAGCAATGGCCATGGGTCCACAATGATTTGGGTCATTATCACACCACAAAGCAGCTTTATAACTTTCTGCAATTTATTTTGTTTGTATGTACTTGCATTTCTTTATCTGTTTAATGGGGACTTTAGAAACAATTGTTTTATGGAAGCATTAAATAAATACTGTACTGCCTGGAACAAAGCAACATTCAATTATCCATCATTATCATTTGCCAATGGGCTAAACTTGAAATTATTATCTCCATTTCACAGATAAGGAAACTAGAGGTTTGAAGTTAAATAATTTACTCAAGGTCATACAACTAGTAATTGCTGGGCCATAATATGAACAGGGAAATAGCTAACTTTCAAAGACTGTGCTGCACCATCTGCTGCACCAATTACAAGATTGGTCTTCCCTTTAGTTCACTTCAAGCTATTTTTATCAATCCAGGGAACCTATTGAGCCCTGGCCTGCAAGCCATTCCAAGTAGATTTGCCTGGTTCGTGTCCCAGATTGTGCCAGATGCAGAGGTTCAAGGCCAGAAACCACACAGAAAGGGGATGACATTTCTCAAATCATGCTGCTTTTGTTTTCTGTTACATTAAATCCATTCAGTTCTCTGCTCAAGGTCTAGAATTAACAAGCAGTATAGAATGAAGCTGATAATCTAGTATTCACAGAAATATAGAAAACTCCATGGAAAAAGCATGTGAGAGTATAATAATATGTCACAATTCCATAACCACAAAACCAGGACAATTAAGGCTTTTAAAGGTTAATCTTTCTTAAAAGAAATTTCCATAACTGTTTACAGTATTTCAGAAAAGTATTAGGTGATAACTATTTCCGTCCAAGTAAATGTGTAACTATAGTTTTTATAATAATACTACCTAAATCATGTTAAAAACTATAAAAAATATTTTGTGAAGAGATTACATACAGAGAAATTTATGAATTAATGTAAAAAAACTAGAAAAGTTTTACTGCAGCCTTATCTACAGTGGCAGTATTTTGGAAACAACTGTCCACGAATAAGAAAATGGATAAATAAAGAAATCTCTTTATTATAATTATCTATAATAGTGTACATAAATGAACTAGAGAAAATGTATTGATATTTACAAATCATATAAAGAGAATACTGAAGAAAGTAGTGACTATTACCGTTCAAAGACCAAAAGTACTATGTACTTTTATGTATATATAAATACACAAATAACAGATATAGTAATATGATTCAGAATAATACATAACAATTTTTAAAATAGTTTTCATCTCTTTTGGGGAGGAAAGTGAAGTAGGATGATGACAAAATACCATGGGAAATGAACTGTATTTGTAATATTATACTCTTTAATATAAACTAATGTAAACTGTATTCATAATATTATGCTCTTTAACATAAACTAATACAAAGCAAATATGAAAACATGTTAACTTTGACTATATCTAGATATTTTATACTAGTATATTATGATCTTATTTTTTGGTTTCCTATACTTTTTCTGTAAGTTTGTGATACTTCAAAAAATATATTAAAAACATTATTTTCAATCAGGTAATATATATCTACACTCAAAGTTGTCAACATTTTCAATATTATTTTGTTTCTGTGATTTAAAAAAAAAAGTACTCTGATAAATTTTACTCTTCAACTTTCCCTGATTTTCTGTATCTGAAAAATGTAAGAGAAATTTTGTATGAATCCCCTGAAGAAATCCTACATTTTCTTCACCAGCCAGAATTCCTTTTAGTTTGAATTCCCCAGATAATTTCCCCTGCAGTTTATTTTGTGTTTCCTGTGTACCAGTCATTTTTATAGCAGCTGTATTCATTACGCTGATCCCTGACCATGTTACAGCACAGTTTTTTGTTTTTGTTTTTTTGGTTTTTGTTTTAAAGCAGTTTGTGTTGGCATGCAGGCAAATAACAGAAGAGAATTCTCTTGGGCTCTTCTTTCTATTCCCTTACAGTACAAGAAAATAAAAATTTCCCACCTTTTTATAAATACCTTTATTAGAACCTAGTGGAAGAAGTATTAGATTGTTTTTTAACTCCAAAGGGCAGAATTAGGGCCAATGGTTATAAGTTTTATAAAACACTTCTTTGTTTATTATGAGAAAAAACTTTTTTGGCAATTTTATGACAGATTTTAATTGGTTTTCATTTGAAGCATTCAAGATTCTATTGTTAAGAAGGAATGGAATGACAGCTCCTCTCCTCAACACTCATCTCGCCACATTCTCACAAAGACATACTTCTGGGGAGGTGTAGAAGTTACTCCTGCATTGTGTCAGAGACTGGGCACAATGATTTCCCAGGCACTTTTAAATATATAGTCCTTTTTGCAAACACAAATATTAGACACCAATATAATTGTTCACTTCCAGCAATATAAGAAAATAATACTAATAGAGGATTTTTTGTACACTAATTTGACTTAATTTTAGAAAAATACGTCATCATTTTGTATTTCTAGAAAGTAATTATTTTTCAATTTTGTAGCACTAAAAGACAAGGTATATCATTGCCACCTTGTTTTCAAGAAAATAACCTTAGTATCTTTTGAGTAATTGACTACTTATTACTTAAATTAACTAGCATTCTGATTATTAATCTCTATTAAGAAATTCTAAATCATTTTGTAACAACATGGAAGAAAAGGTGCCATTTTTTTTTCTGTCTTTTCATTTCATTTGATGGTTTGAATTTATCCTCAATGACTCTAGAATATGTTTATTTCTAGTTTGTTTTGTGCCTTGAATAATGTTTTCTGTCATATTTTTGACAGGCTTTCAGATTATCTTTATAAGTGAGAGATGTATTGCTATATGGGAAATAAACCAGATATTAGGAGCACAGAGGCACACAGCTGACTTCAAGTCCCAGATCTCCCATTAGCTAGCTGAAACATGGACAAGTTCCTAAAGTTCTCTAATCCTCAGTGTCTTTATAGAAAGAGAACTAGTTCTTGTACCTACCTTATAGAACTGTTGAGTAGACTAAATATGAATTATGCATGGATGGCCATTGACTAGGATAGATATAAAGTTTGGGAAATGAAGTTTATCTCACTTTTTTGGTCATCCATATGGGCTCATCAAAGAAAGTACACTGAAAATACAGGTTGTTAAGACAGAGTTTAATATATTGAGAGTACGTAGCATACAGGATAAAGTAAAGACAGCAACTGTGTACTCCCCCTAATGTACATCCCATGATCTTAACCTTGAATATCTTCCAGCTTACGTATCCTGTCTCTAGATAGAGATAGACAGTGATGTGTACACTATAGTAGAGCTTTCCTGTGAGTTTGGAATACAGAAGGAAACAGAGTAAAGCCGGGTCTTGAAGCACCATCTGAGCAAGCAAGATGGTGACCAGATTGTGCAACTATGAGTCAGTCTGTGTGTAATGTTTGCTCTCTGTTTTATCATCAGAAGTTGAGACCCGTTCCATACAGGTTCTTCATTCTTTCCTAATTATTTTACTTATAGTCAAGATTTCTCCTTAGAAGCAGAAAAATGAATAAGAGAAGTATTTTTTTGTTTATTTCTATGGTTTTCTTCTTGCATCAAATACAAACTAATATATTTAAATTTTAAAAGGAAATTGTTTCTTTTTATATACAATCTTTTCACAACTTTCTTCTTTGAAGACACTGTATTCCAGATTCCTAAATATTTTCAAAATCCTCATGACTTACACTTCTCTTCCTATTAAATATTAATTAGTAATATTCTATGCATAAGCATCTAATACTTAAACAGTCAAAAAGAGTGGGCTAGCATTATAAGCAAAACAAAAATTTCTCCTATAGAAATTATTATACCATATATTAAATTAATCAATTTTACTTTATGTATCAATATTGAGATTTACCTTTAGGTTTGATCTTTGGTGACAAAAGTTCACTTACAATAAGAACCCATAGCAAATCTTTTATCAGAAACAAATATGGTATTGCTCCTTACTAATGCTCTTGGATTTAATCTAGGCATCCTACCCCATCCCATCCAAAACCCATCATTTCTCCAGTTTATCCAAATCTTTTCTATATGCTCGCCATTTAACACAGAGTTTAACAATGGCCTTTAGGTTACTGATTCTTGATCATTCAGAATCCTTCAGATTCAAAAGTTGTTATTAATTATAATTAATTATTGATTAGTTGTTATTAATACAACTATGGAAATACTTTTGGTAGAGCTGCCTTAAAAAATGCATACATAAGAACTTTTACTAATATATCTTTCTCCAAACCTTCCAAAAGTCTTAATTCAGCCACTATACCCTTAAGGGCTACAAATTTCTATATATATCTCAACATCTTGCCTCCCTGGCTAAACCTTAAAACCTTAGATTGTAGTCTTTACTGTATCCTGTAGCGTTTTTTATGCTTTTAAGTTCAAGTACAAGCATGCTGATGTTTGAGCCTGCAGTCTCATCAGAATGAGTCTTGGATTAACACCCTATTGATCTCTGGATCTCTCTTTCTTAACCTCAGGTTCCCTCTCCTCCCATGACTTCATCACATATTCTCAACTTCACTTCACATGGTATGAAATACAAGGCTGTGTCATGAAATAGCTATGCAGAGAGTTGTTGTATAACTTGTTCAATTCTTGCACGTTCAATATTCTTTTGCTTGGATCATAGCATAGAAAATATTTAGTTTAATTAATGCATGCTGTCAGTTAAAGTAATTTTTATATGGCTTATTGATATTTGAATACATTATATGCAAACATTATTACCTGCTAATTTACCACCACCTTGTTGAAAGATGATAAAAATCTTACTGTTTATTTTGTAAGACTTCATTATGCTGTTAACCTTCTATTCCTTCAGACCACTAGAAAAAATTTCCTTAGATAAATCAATCTTATAATAATGCCTAAAAATAAAAACAATGATTTGTAATACACCTCACCAAAAGTTCACTAACAGTAAATTATTTTCTAATGCTTGTGCTTGCAAAGGTTTTCATAAATATTTCCATAGAATATACAAACACAGATTTTTAACTAGAGGGTTTTCGGAAAATATTTAAGGAACTCCTATGAAATCTGATCTTTGAAATATTTCAGTACCCTATTTTATCTGTGTTATGTATAAATACAAAAAGACAAGAAAAAAAAACAAAAAAGCTGAGGTATTCAATATTTATCAATTAAAAAAAGAAATCTAACTCTTTCAATTATTGTGACAGTTTTAAAAATAACATCTTTTGTAATGCATTAAATGGTTACCATGGTGAATAATTCTTTCACTAATATCCTTTTGATATAAACTATGTACATACTATTTGGAGAAATTGTCCTATTTCATTAAATGTCTTGATTTTAAAAAATAAAATACAAATGTTTATGATGATGGTCATGATGATAATTTGAAGAATAACAATAAGGTCATGCATAATTTCCCTCAGACCTTGAAATATTCACATATCATTTCATAGCTGTGAAAATTATGGTGATATGCAAAGTGAAAATATCTGTAAAGCCTTAGGTTAAATCTTCTAAGCCATATCAATAGAGAAAGATTGATTAGAAAATTTAATGATGTTTGGTTTCAAAACTGGCTTAAGTGAAAAATGTTTACCATTCATTTTAAAGGCTTCAACTCATTATATCTTTAGAAATAATAAATAGTTATTGTATATTCTGCATACTCTTTACCAATCATTTGTTCATGACATATCCAATAAGATAAAAGGACACCTACATTGGGAGCTCTAAGTTATTATAGAAGTATGACTCTGGAAAGAAAAGCCATAAATATATAGCTTAAATGAAATGTAAGATAATTTGCCAGAGTGTCACACTAATGCAATATAATCATGCTAGTTTCTGAATTTAGAAAAAAAAAATCAGGTTTAACACTAAACAAATTAGTAGACTACAAAAGAGTAAAAGACAAAAAAAATCTTTAGTGGTAACACTTTTAAATGTCTTTCTTGTTTTCTTCTTTTTTTTTTTAAAGCAAGTGATGTTATACTAAACATATTGTTTTTAAAATGCTTTTTTAGAACAAACACAATGTATAATAAAACATCACACATTTTTTATATTAACAGATGTATAGTATGTCTGCATTTTGTTGTACTGGAATTGCTTCACAACCATCTCTTGGTATTTAGATAATTTCCCATTCATCTCTATTTTAAACAATGCTACAATAAAAATTGTTTACCTGCTCCTCTGTATACCTCTACACTGATGTTCTAAAGATAAATTCTTGGATTTGGAAATGCTGGATGAAATAGTTTTCATACTTCTGGATTCAGTTCTGACATATAAAGATCTTGAAAGTCATCACTTCCAACCTCGGAATGAGAAAATAAGCTGAACAGACTGAAAATGAACAACTTTTCTTGGATACCTCAGATAATTGAGGTTGCAGAACAGAGCACCTCTCTGAAATCGGTAGATACATGTCACTCTTGAATCCTATGCTATATACTTAACATGCAGCAGAACCTGCTAAAGCCATAATCTGATAAAAACATTGCATGCTTATGGGCACCTGTCCGGCTCACTTGGTAGAGCATGTGACTCTTGATCTCTGCATTTTAAGATTGAGCTCCACTTTGGGTATGGAGATTACTTAAAAAGATAAAGTCTTTGAAAAAAAAACCAAAAAAACCATTGTGAGGCACCTTGGTGGCTCACTTGGTTACCTATCTATTGTTTTTGGCTCAGGTCAGAATTTCAGAGTTGTGGGACAAAGCACCCCACTCCCAAAATTAGGCTCTACACTCAGAGGGAAGTCTACTTGAGATTCTCTTCCTTTCCCTCTGTCCTTCCCCTCCTCTCTAAAATAAATGAATAAATCTTAAAAAAAAAATTAAAAACCACATTGCATGTAAATTACAACAAATTGTGGGAGGCTAAGTATGGACTGGCACAGGAGTGAGAAATTGCTGAGTTTGCAATCTTATGGTGTGCAAAGGTAGAGAGGAAATAGGTCATGTGGACACTTTGGTGGGTTTTATATTCAGAAAACACATCAGGTTCTCACAGTAAATGGCCAAAAAATCCCCTTGTAACTATAATGCATGATGAAGAAATGTAATTGAAATAAAACCAGAATATTCTCCATAAAATAGCTAATTTTCCAGGGGTGGTGAGGAAGAAAAAACAAACAAACAAAAACTTTACCAGGGCCTTATCTCACCTGAAGGAAGAGGATTTTCCTGACACCAGAGCCTGCAGCATATTGTCCTATCTAAGGGGAGAGGGAAAAAGACTAAAAAGCACCTGTGAAGGTCACTGCCAAGGAGCACAGCCCCATTTAAAAAATATTGTTTAAGCACAAGATTATAGAGGGCTGTTCTCCCCACTCCTTATCCCCCCCAAAAAGAATGCACACTGGTGAGAAATTATCATTGCTAATGTGTTTAATCGACCTTCTCTTTCTGTTCCACTATATGGCACTTTTCCCTTTTCTAAATCTGTCACAAACTTATTCCAATAATTATAAAAAGAGTCAATAAGGGAATGTAGAGTGCTTTGGACAATTCCATTCCATCCATTCAAAAAGGAATTGTGATCTTCATCAAGAATAGGTCAATAACATCAAATTAAATAATTAATGGAAAACTATCATGTTAAATAGTTTTCAGTAAGTACTTTTTTCAACTTCCCACTACATGAAAGAGAGTATTTTTGTTAAAAATGTATGAAGTTAGGAAGATTTGAATAGAGGTTACCCCATTCTTTAGAAGTTCTTAGTTTCATCTAGAGCTGTTTTTCCTACCCATTCCTTCTGTTGTTGCCATGCACTTATGTTTTTTTGATATTTCAGTTATTTTATGAGTGCAAATGTTCCAATGCCTGTCATTCTGATGTTAAAATTAGTGTAATCATCAACCTTTACAAAAAATTCCTTTTCCTTGGCATTCTATTCAAAAATTTCTAATGACTTCAATGTTTGACTGACAGTAGCTATGTAGAGCCATTTATTTATGAGTCATAAGAAACCCAATGTCAGAAATTAGTAAAATTCTAATGGTAGAAAATTTATTTTATAGATATATTTTAAAAATATTTTTAGTATTTCATACCCAGAAAACTTTCATGCAGTTATTTTTCTAATACTTCATGTCATTTATTAAAATGTGTACCAGTGAAGCTTAAATTTCATATTCAAATTAGCCAATTAACAGTTAAAATAAACAATAGTTCTTAGTTATTGGTAACAAGAATATACGGGACGTAGGTACCTTCATGAGTGGGAAAGTAAAAAAGAGCAAATATAAGATTTTTAAAGAATTTCTTAATTTGTATCATAGCCTCTCATTCAAACTGGGCAACTTTCAAGAAACAGTTATGAAATACTAAGGCTTCCAGGACCATGGAATTTATTCAGTGAATCCTGTCACTTAGTGTAAAAGTATCAAAGTCACTCATACCCTTTCTCTTTAAATACTGTCATCAATGATAAACTACTCCTTTACAGAACAGTTTAATCTGTGTATTGACACATTTTGATTCTAGGAAGATTTTTTTTGTAATGTGTTTTCTGTAGTTTCTCTCTCATTTTTTTTCTTCCCCACCCTCCAGCATGAACATCTTCTTTCCTTCCTTCCTTCCTTCCTTCCTTTCTCCCTTCCTCCCTCCCTCCCTCCCTCCTTCCCTCCCTCCCTCCCTATATCCCTTCCCTTCTGTCTCCTTCCTTTCATTCTTTCTTCTTTAATTTTCTTTTCTTGTCTTTCTTCCACAAATACTTACCAAAATCTTCCTTGGTACTAGGCATCATGATAGGTGCTATGGTTATGGTGATTAAAATAGAACCTCTATTTATCAGTAAAATATAGTGCCTTTGACAGGTGCCGCGAGAGCACACCAGAACGGCTGGTTACAGTTACAGAAAGAACAGGAGAAATAGACACTGTGTCTTTTCTAAAGCTTGCAGCTTACCCTAGAAGTATGCAGGCAGGAAGGAAAGCTGTTTTAGAAACAGTCATGTGTGAAGCCACTGAAGAAGGGGCCAAATACAATTCCTAGATTTAATTTTAGCAATCGATACTGCATATTTCAGTTTTCAATAGCCATATATGGCTAATGTTTAATGTATTAGCAGAATAGACGTAGAGCATTTCCATCCCCAGAGAAAGTTCTTTTCAACAAATTTGGCTTAAAATTTAACATTGTAATTGCTCTATATTTTCAATACCAATCAACTTTCCCAATGAGCTCTTGCTGTAGTAATCAACAATCTTTTCATTTTGGGGGGACCTACAGTTCATTAGTCTTGCTTTTATAAATCTCCCACTTTCCCCATGCCATCGTTTTCTTTCTTTCCCAGTTTAAGCATTATAGTCAATTATTCTCACATACTGAGTGTGGTCTCAACTTCCTTATGCCCATGTATTGCTTCTTTGCTTTCCATATTCTCTTGATAAAACCACAATTACAATTATCCGTCTCTGCCTGTACCTACGCTTGAACTACATAAGCTGACCAACCTGAAGGAAACCATATAGTCATGCAAACTGCTCACACATTATAATGTGATCGCTAATTACAGATGACTTTTTTATGATTTTTATGACAATCATACTCTATTCCTCTAGTCCATTTATTTTCCCACTCTCTTGGGTAACTATTACATATGTTCTCCAAACTTCCTCAAACCTCTGCTTACCTCTTGACTTAATATTCCACTCTGAAGATAAAACCAATCAGAAAAGAACTTTGAATAGCTTTCTCTACCAAGTCTAACAATTCACCTGTAGTAAGTTCTGCTTTCTCTTCTATTATTTTGGATGAAGTCTCTGTGTTTAAAATGAATGCCAGCACTTTCACTGGGTTACTAGAAATCATTCTTTATCATTTACTCAAAGACTAGAACAAAATTTTCATGATCACTCTCTTGAATTGCCAACTTTTCCCTCTCCTCCAGAGCTTTCATGCAAAAAACTCCCATATTTAAAGTGGAAATCCACTTGACCCCACCAGCTTCTATGATTACTACTCTATTTCTCAATTTTGTTTGTAGAAAAGATCCTTCAAACAAATTTTCTGTGTTCACACTTTTCATTTCCTTTTCTATTGTCACCTGAACCAACTCTAAATAACCAGTCACAGTCATGAAGCTGCAGAAATTGTTCTTAATGTCATAAAAATATCTCCCTATTGCTAAACCCAATAATCAATTCTCATTACTCTAGTCAGTAAAACTCACAACAGCATTTGACATGATTGATCATTTTCTCTCTCTCTCTCTTTCTCTCTGCTTCCAGAACAAAGCAATTTTTAACTTTGCTTCTTATTTAATTTTCCTTAGTTTTCTCTGGTTTTCCTTCATTTCTCAGAGCTTTAAGCTCTGCACTACTCTAAGAATAAGTCATTAGGTTCTTCTCCTTTCTCCCACCAGCCCCCTTATGTGAATCTGTGCAGCTTTTTAGGTCTAAACAACATCTATATGCTGACAACTTCCACATTTACATTCCACAATCTGGCTGCCTATATGATTTCCTCACTTGGATGTTTAATAGGCATCTTGAACTTAATATCAAAGTTAGCACCTACTTTTCCTCCCTAAAACCTGCTCTAGTCATTATCTCTTGGTTCTCTTATCCTATCCTTATCTTTATTGTTTTTCTATCAGGTTGTCTGGGTTTCTATTCTTTAAACATTTCCAGCATATTCTTACCTTCCAGCTGAAACACACTTCATGAGATTTACACCGTCTTGCTGTTTCACCTATGTCTAGGTCTCTGCTCAGATGTCAGCTTCTCAGTGAGACCTCCTCCCTAACATTCCTCTATTTTTCCTGATTTTTTCTTTATACCATTTGTCAACATGCTACACATTTTTACTTTAAAAAGATTTTTCATGAAGAAAGAAATATAAATGTTATGCAGTACATACATATTTCTCTATTTTGTCACCCACATGTGAGAAGAAGGTTATGTATAGATATTCTTTGACAATAAATACTACTGATTAGTTTGTGAAAATTTTTGTTCCTGGACTCATGGTTGCTAAGTAGCCTATATGTATATATGTACACATATGTATGTATGTGTGTATGTGTGTGTGTGTGTGTGTGTGTGTATAGCCTCCTCTATATCTATATTTAACTTTTTGTTATCTAGATCCTGGGTAGTATTGTAACCCCTTTAACTATGAAGAATAATGCCTTCTAAGCTTATGTGGAAATATACTAAGATTGCAAGAAGGAGGAGTGGCCAGATAATAGGAGGAAACCCAAAAGAGTAATGCATCAGAAATCTGAGGAAAAATACTGCTTGAAGGTGGAGGAAGATGACCGGTTTCTTCAAATAAATAAGCTGCAGGGAAATAAAAAAGATATGAGGAGAGAACATATAGATTAATAACAATTTAAAAGATGAATCAACAAATTGAAAATTATATTCTTTTTTGGATTCTGATTTAAAAGAAATCTTAAAAAATGTATGAGATAATGAGAGAAATTTATAGTTATGTATATAAAAGGATATTTTTTGCTTTAGAGATGCATTATATTTATTTACTGATAAAATATGATGTCTGCAATTTATTTTAAAATAAGACAGTAAGGGGAGATAACATGTGAAGATATATATGAAACTAGAGTAATCATGAGTTGGTAATTGTTGAAGCTGGGTAATAAAGGCATGAAAATTTATTATATTCTATATCTGTATATGTTGGAAATTTTCTATAATAAAAGTTGAAAAATATGGAGGAGATAGTGATGAACGTTCCACTGAAATATATTTGGGACACTGAAATATATGCTCTGTATTTCACGTCATTTTATCGGAGTTATATAATAGAGGCTGCATTAAAGTTAGTAAGATGTGAGTGGTAAAGAAAACAAACAGAAATATGAGGTAGATAAATGAGGTAACACAGCACTTTAGAAATGTGCCTTAAATTGCTTTTATTCCTGCAACCAATATCCATGCAGAGCACAAGACTTATGTTCACCCAGTGCATGAAGTAACATGTATAGTTGCCTAAAACCAGAAAATAAAGACGACTTTGAGAGTTCAGAGTCAGCTGTTAATAAATTAAGAGATAGATGGTAAGACTGGATATCTTATGTTTAGCCAGAAGAATGGATTTCATTTTTATCCTCATTACCTACTTTCTGGCTGGGGGTAGTGGAACACAGTTTTAGAAGAAGATAAACAGAAGATCCGTTTGATTTTTTCACACACCTGCTTACAGTGTTTAAGATATCTAAAAGAAAAAAAAAGAAAAAGAAAAAGGAACCTTGCGACCACCACCATTTTTCAACTTGTAGTTAGAAAATGGTAACTATTACATACATAATGTATCAACGGACGTAAGGACTACATGAGAGATATTGGGATGGTGTATTTGTATATTCTTTATTATGTTAGTCACCATACAGTACATCATTAGATTTTGATGTAGTGTTCCATGATTCATTGTTTACATATAATACCCAGTGCTTCATGCAATACATGCCCTCCTTAATACCCATCACCAGGCTAACCCATCCCCCCCACCTCCCTTCTGAAAACCTCAGTTTTTTCCATAGTCCATGGTCTCTCATGGCTCCTCTCCCCACCTGATTCCCTTCTACATCAAAGGTTTTATAACAAGGTTAGTAGGTGAGGACAGGGAAGTACACATGTCGGTGAGATGGCCTGGGCCAGAGGACTGCATGGGACTCTTATCTGACACTCTCCAGACTGCCTCAGAGCCTTTTCTATTTTTGGAAGAGGATAACATGGATAGTAGGTCACAGCATTTAACAAGGGAAGGGCTGACACTTCCCAGACACGCTGCCTGTATTCTGCTGTGTTCTGTGGCCTATGACTTCCCTTACTACTCTCTTCCCTCACTTGTGAGTATAAAACCTGGAACCTGAGGCAAAGAATAAAAACAGAAAATCTTAACTAGACTGTGACTAATTTATACATCACAAATTGATTCATTAGTCACTGGATTGGACTAAATTTTACTGAAAAAAGTTAAGTTATCTGTCATTAGACAGACTGGGGATTCAGAGTCAAAGATTAAAAGTCAGCTCTAAAAATAAAGAATAGCCCAATTCCTAAATCTGAATTAGTGAATGAACTAGTTAGTTATGCCTCTTTGAGACAACTGTAGGAAAAGTTTTTTAATAGAAAATAAGAAATAAGGTATGATATCCATAAAGTAATTTGGGATTAGGGGCTGGATCAAGATAAATATTTTACTTAATTCAGGAGATAATCATGTTTAAGAGCCAATGAGAAAGATCCATTGAAAGAGATTTTGAATATTCAAGAAGAGCAAGAGATAGTGTTAATTTAAGTTTCTGACAAGCCATGAAAAAAAAAAATTAAAGGAGATAGACATGAAGTTATTGCCATTATGGGAGATGGCAAGATGGGCTTGATGTAGGCAGGTTAATAGATAGCCAAATGAAAGAGAAAATATTTGATTTTGTGGTCACCCAAATCCATCCGCATATTTATTTTTCATATTTTATTTTGCATCATGCATATACAATATGTGCACAAATATGAATTTTGGAAAGTTCTGCAAATATAAAGAAACAAATACTAATCTATCCTGTTCTTTAATTTGAGTGATGGTTGAACGGATATATTCAGTTTGTGAATTTATTAAGCTATGTACTTCAGATAAGTGCACATTTTAAAATGTGTATTACATGCCAGCAAAATGTTTAAATATTCAATACTAACCTCCCAGCTCAGAGCAGTCACATATACCATAATTAATGTTTGGTGTTTTTTCTGCAAATGTTTTATAGTATAAATAGTAATCTCTATTAGAGGCTAGAAAACTATGAACTGGAGCCAAATCCAGTGACTGATTTTTTTCTGTTAATATATAAGTTTTATTGGAACTGAGCCATACCATTTGTTTATGTATTGTTTTGGGCTACTTTTGCCATACAGCAGCAGAGTTGAATAATTGTAAAAGACAATTAAAGGCCCACAAAGCACAAAATATTTACTATCTCACCCTTTACAGAAAATGTTTGCCAATTCCTACTATACACTCTGTTCTTTCTTTTTTTTAATTAAATGGAATACATCATGAATGTATATAAATAAATATATTTAATTTATCTGCATCATACTTTACCAAATATAATTTTTTATTTTATTTTTCTGTGTTCCAAGATTCACTGTTTATGCACTACACCCAGTGCTCCATGCAATACGTGCTCTCTTTAATACTCACCAAATATAATTTATTTAGTTATTTGCCAAATTATGGAAGTTTTTTTAATGTTTTATCTCTTTGCTCCTGAGATTTTTGTTTAAATTTTATAATTTTTTCCTAAGAATATATTCTAAGAAGGATAGACACTAAAACAAAAGGCACAACTTCATAAACCTTCCGAGTATGTGTTAGTATGTGTTAGTAAATTGATTTCCATGTATATTCCACTCGTGTGCTTCCCATCAGCAATCATACAATTTACATTGTTTTCTGCAATGAGTATTACTGAAATAAAAATAGCCTTATTAAACATGATATGGTTTGTTAGTTAACTTAAAAATAATTTAAACTAGAAAATCATAGAAATGCATTATATACATCACTTGTCATGTCTATTTTTTACAGAAATTGTAATTTTTACAGAAATTTTATGATAACCATGTATCATTCACTAATATTTTAATTTTGGTCTAGGTACTTACCTGAACTTGATCATAATTTGCTTCTCTTTAACCTTCCATAAAAATATTACAATTATATTATCTACAAGTTTTAGTTATGTTCTTCTCCAGTTCACTTAAAACTTGAATATATGTTTGAAGCAATCCTGGTTTTAGAATAATTTAAATATTTACAATTTTACTGTAAATTTTCCACAATACTTTTGACCAAACCTTATTCAACACCTTTTAAAAAATGAATGAGAAATTAAGTCTTTCCAAAATGTTCAACTCATTTTCCACAGAAACAAAGCTCTCTTATCTCAGTTCTCTTATCTCAGTCATAGATCATGGCTTATATAATAGTTAATCAACATATATAATTTGCATATGTATTTGAAATAAGAGGCACCTGGGTAGCTCAGTGGATTAAACCACTCTTGGTTTCTCTTGGTAGACTCTTGGTTTCAGCTCAGGTCATGATCTCAATCATGCTATGATTGAGCAACATGGTGGGCACCGTGCTCAGTGAAGTCTGTTTGAAATTGTCTCTCCAGCTCCCTCTGCCCCTTCCACTTGTGCTCTCTACCACTCTCTCTAAAACCAATAAATAAATCATTAAAAAAAAGAGAAAAGAAAAAAGTTAAAATCTACCAACTATTGATAAGTATATCACTTAGTGCAACATTCTAGTACTTAATCTATTAACCATGATAATTCTTTCAGTGGGTATCAATGACTATATTTTACAATAGAAATAGTAGGCTTTACATTGAATAGGTTTTTATGTTAACTAAGTCATTTTATAAGTTTTTAATAGGTTTTGAGTAATATGTATGTGTGTTTGTGTGTGTGTAAAGCTAATCAACATTTTTAGAAATATATTTCTCCCTTTCCTCTATTCATTTTCATTTTGAGACCATCTAGAATTTTTATTTCCAAATTATTGCTTTTTAAACATTTTTCATCAGTTAGACTGAACAAATTTTAGTTTACTTTCCAATATCATTTCTTGTATCTCATGTTGTTTTTAGATTTTTAAAAAATTTCTATTTTTAGTTGTAATATTAAATATTAAACAATGAAAATATTAAACAATGTCTTTTTAATACATGAAAATATATGAATGACTTTTTGTTCAACAGAACTAGTGATACTTTGGGCTTATTTGTACGAGTTTAATGAGTTGTTCATATATGTGTCTGTCTGAAAACATTTAGCTATATTTTAAAATAATACAATGGCATATGCTTAAGGATATTAGTAAAATAACATTAGCCCTCGTAATATTTCTAAAATATATTACAGTGAAATCCTTGACTAAAACACCTACTGAAATGTAATAAATTGGTGTTTCCATATATTTTAAAACTCCCATAACTTCTCTAGATAAGTTTGAAGAGTCTTCCTTTCACCTAATGTATTTGAATATCGTCATATATAGAGTTATTTTTAAAATCTGAGTTATAGTTCAGTGCACAAAATATTATGTAAACTTTTTAGAATCCTGAAAGCATAATTAAAGTTGATGGAGAGTTAATCTGAATATAGGTCCACATTTAACGTTGCCTTTCACATGATGTTACATTAGGTCAAACACGGTACTATTGACATTATTAAAGAATCATAATAAAATCCCTACCTCTGATAAATATTTGAAATGTGTTATCTTGATTTCTATTTTTGAAAGAAAATGTGAAGCCATAATAAAAAGAATTTAAACACAGTTTACTTTAAACCCTTTATAGCTTTATTGAAAGTCAAGATATGACAGTTTTAAACCTGATGATTACTAGAGGAGAGGTGTGGGGGGTCTGGGTTAACAGGGATGGGGATTAAAGAGTACACTTGACATGAGCACCAGGTGCTGTATAGATTAGTTTCAGGTGTACTGAAATAATAAAATATTATAATATATAATAATATATTCAGTACACCTGAAACTAATATTATATTGTATATTAACTAACTGGAATTTAAATAAAAACTTAAAAAAAAAAACATGAGAGTTTTAGTTTCAAAATCAGAAGCCCTCTCTTTTTACAGCATTGCAAAGCTAATAGCTCAGACAAAATAACATTTTTCTTTTTTATTTTATTTTATTTGTTTATTTGACAGACAGAGATCACAAGCAGGCAGAGAGGCAAGCAGAGAGAGAGGGGGAAGCAAGCTCCCTGCTGAGCGGAAAGCCCAACACAGGGCTTGATCCCAGCACCCCGGGATCACGACCCAAACCGAAGGCAGAGGCTTTAACCCACTGAGCCACCCAGGTGCCCCCAAAATAACATTTTTCTAAACATTTTGTCTCTGTGAGAAATTGAAAAAGAGTAAGAGAATATCAATTACCAGAATGGCCTAAATAGAAAATAAATGACAAAAGCAATAGAATCTCAATACTACTGCATCGCAGTAGGATACATGTACCAATAGAAATGACTTACTTTAGGGGCGCCTGGGTGGCTCAGCGGGTTAAGCCTCTGCCTTCAGCTGGGATCATGATCTCAGGGTTCTGGAATCAAGGCTTGCATTGAGCTCTCTGCTCAGCAGGGAGGCTGCTTCTCCCTCTCCCTCTGTCTGCCTCTCTGCCTGCTTATGATCTCTCTCTTTCTATAAAATAAATAAATAAAATATTTTTAATAAAGAATTGACTTACTTTAGAACATTAGAAATGTTCTACAAACATAATGTGTTAGGAGCAGGAAACATGTATAAGGTATGTGTAACTTTTACTGAGGATGTCTCAGCATGAAAGAGAAATTTCAATCAGTTTCTTTCTGCACTGCTGAAAAATATGAGTGAGGTCATATCCACAAAAGCACCAAAAACTTACACAAATTTCAACCAAGGCATAATATGGTATAATAAACTAATTGATGAAAACCTAAGGGTACATATAAAAAGCCTAAGGATTCTTTTTGCTATTGGAGTTGGGAAATATATCTTAACCATATTCAGAACTATAGGAACTTTGGTCAATTGACTTCTTTACCATCCAAAGACATTTTTGTTTTCAAAGGCATTAAAACAATGATGCAAGTAGACAGATTTACTTTTTGTGATAGTGGCACTTTGCTAGTAGAGCTTTCCAATAAATTCCAAATCATCTTCTCAAAATTCACATTGGAACAGGAAGACACTGATTATCCACTGGTAGTAATCAGTCTTTTTGTGTTTTTGACACAATTCTGAATATAAGAAATTGAGTGGCATAATTGAAGAAATTAGAACATTCACAAGCAACACAAAAGAAGTCATCATTAATTATAGTAAAATTAAGTGCTAAAGTATAAAAATATCTTCTACTGTCTATCAACACATCTAAGTTAATGTACTATTATGTGTTTAGTTGTCCTTCAACATTTTTATGTCACTGTTTGAATTAAACTATTAAATTGCCTAAATTCCTTAATGCAAAACTGAACTCACAATGACAAAATTTGCCTTTCCTGATTAGGGAGAATTTTTAAAAGATTTTAAACAAAGAGAAAAATAGCTAAAAGCCAGTTGCATTATTTCCTCCTCACAATTGCTTGAACATTCTTTTGGGAATTAATACAACTGGCAGTGCAGGTGACACTACCAGCTAAATAGGGTGATTTGAATTAAGTGATGGATCTACCCAGAAACATGTCTCAACCTTGATTTTCTGGATTTCATCGATTCTTACTATTTTAGAACTATGAAAAAACTTACAAACCAAGTTGCAAAGGTTAGAGCAGAAAACAAACAAAACCTGGGAGAAAGACACAAGATTTGATGTTTTTAATTGAAGTGAGGTTTTTAAAAAAATGTCTGGCTTGAAATAATGCAAGGAAAAATAAAGGGCTTGTGGGCATCAGAGGAGTGAAGAGGGTAAAATTTCATACCTAGAGAGATGTTGCCTACAGTTGCCAGTTTAGAATTATGCAACAATAGCATGCATACTATATACAAATTATTGGTCTAAACCTAAGATTTCAAATTTGAGTGTCCTTTAGGAGTTCAACTCGAACAAGTATCGATTTTATTTCTTTTAACTGGCATATACTGAAATATTTCACATTATGAAAGCACAGGACCACAAGAAAAAAAATCTCAAAACTTAAATTTCAAATGATTAATCTTAATATTTGAGCTAATGTTATTTTTAAGATACTTATTTGGGTTTGGGCATAGTAATATATTTTTATGGCTTAAGATCATTATGAAACCAACATGCAATAAAAATATTCTCACTCTGTCAGTGTCCATAATACCCATTAACCTCCTTCTGTCTTTTTTACAAGGGGCTTATCCATATATAGAATTTTTCATATTTTGACATATAAATAGTGATATTCTATATACACTGTTCTTTATTACCTTTCTAGTAATTAATATATAGCTTAAAGATGTTCCTTGTTGTAAGTGCATGCCTTTTTTTCCCCTAGTAAAAACCCATTTCCTGAGATAAGATTAACTTCTCTTTCTTAGCATAATGTCTCCTAGGTTTGGTCATGTTGTCACAAAAGGCAAGATTTCCCTCTCCTTAGAAACTGAATGATATTCTGTTATATGTAAATACTGCATTTTCTTATTCATCTTTTGATAGATGTTAATGTAGCTTCCATATCTTGGCTATTTTGAATAATACCACAATGAGCATAAGAGTGCAGATATGTCTTAGGTATCCTGCTTTTAATTCTTTTGGATATCCAGAAGTAGAATTGTTGGATAAGATGATGGTTCTATTTTTATCTTTATGAGGACTCTTCTTACTTTTCAAATAGTTCCTGCATCCAGTGCCCACAGTAGCCAAACTGTGGAAAGAGCCAAGATGTTCACTGAACTTGAATGGATAAAGAAGATGTAGTATGTACGTATGTGTGTGCGCATATATGCGCGCACACACACACACACACAGCCATCAGAGTGAGATACATCAATCAGAGAAAGACAATTACAATGTGGTTCACTCATATGGAATATAGGAAACAGTGCAGAGGATCATAAGGAGGGAAAACTGAGTGGGAAGTCATCAGAGAGGGAGAAAAACCATGAGAGGCTCTTAACTATAGGAAACAGAGGGTTGCTGGAGGGGGAGATAGGTGGAGGGATGGGGTAGTTGGGTGATGGGCATTAAGGAAGGCACATGATGCGATGAGTACTGGGTGTCATATGCAACTGATGAATTACTGAACTCTACTTCTGAAACTAATCTTGTACTATATGTTGGCTAATTGAATTTAAATAAGTAAATAGATAGATAGATAGCTGCAATCTTACCCTCTTATGTTCCAACCAACAATGTACAAAGGTTGCCTTTTCTCCACATCTTTGTCAATGCTTGTTTTTTTTTTTTTTTTTTTGGTAATAGGCAGAATTTTGTTTATTGAGATATAATTGCCATGTAACATTGGGTAAATTCAAGGTGTATAATGTGTTATTTGATACATTTGTATATTTCAATATGGTTACCACTACTACAGTAACCTTTATCACATCACATTATCACCTGGTCAGATGCATATTTAGATATCCTTTTCTTTTTTTTTTTCTGAGCATTTTTTTCATCTATTTCCTGACTTTCCTACTGTGTTGTATTTTTTAAATTGACTTGAAAAATGCATTTATATAATCCATGGCAATATCACCCTTTTGCAGTCATTTCACCCAGATGTACTAGGACCTCACATGAGATATTAAGGATGGAGTAAGAGGCTGGAGAAGGCATTACTGATGGTTCAAACTTGGGAAAATACCGCAGCCTTCACCATGGGAAACTTGTAAAGGCCTCCTGGATTCTTCTTCCTACTCTTCTAATCTTGTAGATAAAAAGTCTTACTTTCCTCATCACATTTTTATGGGTCTTTCTTTTGAGAATAGATATAAATATCAGTGGAGACCACAGTACAAGTCCAGAGTGATTAAAGTGATGTAAATTGAGGATTCCTGGAAGATAAATCTTCCTAAGCACATGTCCCCTTCTTGATTTTCTGACAATTTCCTTGTTTTTGTTTTGTTTTGTTTTTTAAGCCTTTAGGGTTAACCTATCAAATGCCATTCTAAAATGCAAGTTGGAAAGTGAATCATTAGAAAATTGTTACAATGTGAGTTTAAAAGTACAATCTGAGTGGTTTGAAGTGGCGGGGTGGGGGGTGGGAGGTTGGGGTACCAGGTGATGGGTATTATAGAGGGCACAGCTTGCATGGAGCACTGGGTGTGGTGAAAAACTAATGAATACTGTTTTTCTGAAAATAAATAAATTGGAAAAAAAATTAAAAAAAAATAAATAAAACTATAAGAAAAAAAGTAAAATAGAACAAAAACCTAAGAAAAGGAGACAGAAATTGATGGTTTTGATCCAAGTGAGATTGAAAAAACAAAGAGAAAGAAACAAGTAAACAAAGGTGTTTGCCTGAAATAACAAAAGGAATCACAGAGAACTTATCATAGGGAGGGAAGAGTAGAGATGGTAACAATTCATACATCATTACTTTCCCATGCAATTATTTTTTTCTCTGTAGTCTAGGGAGATTGCTTAAAGCCCTCATCTATTTTCTCTTAACCTCTATGCCCCACGAAGGGGAACAGTCTCTGGGGGAAAGGAAGGGAAGGTTGTGAAAAGATCCAGTACATTTCAGTGTGATTTTTCTTTTGTTAATTAATTTGACTTCTCAGCTCTTGACTTTCTAGGTTGTTCTCTAATGCCTTCAAATAGGTGGGAAGTTTTGTTTCAAATTTGTTTATTGTTTTTATATTTTATTTGTTGTTACTGTTTTAGTAATTTATCAATTGCTTTTTAGAGTTCTATATGCAATAAAGTGTATCTAGTACTTACCAACCTATATGGAAGTATAATTCCATTGATGATTAATGATGATGAAGATAATGTTTTTACAGACACAGAGAGAGAGTGTGGGGAAGGAAAGGGCAAAGGGATAGGGAGAGAGAGAAAATCTTAAACAGGCTCCATGCCCAGTATGGAGCCTAATGTAGGGCTTGATTTCAGGATCCCGAGATCATGATCTGAGCTGAAATCAAGAGTCCAACACTTAACTGACCGAGCCACCCAGGTGCCTCCATTGATTACTTTGAATTTATAAGAAATATTTGATTATAATATTCATCTGTTAAATGTATTTTCTCTGGTAAATATTCTTTATCTATTAATAATCTTTGATACTCTTTAACTCACTTTTTAAATTGAATCTTGTCATTATGCTATGCTAGATCCTTTTATCGTTACCTTTTACTGAATTCCTTGGATTTTTCTAAATCAGTTATTTGCTAGAATATCCCAGTTTAGGAAAGGAGTATCATACAACATTATGATTGGCTTTACAAAGCAAAGCATCAGTTATCTGAAGCCATAGTTTTTACTATTTTCTGTAAATACGGTTTGTCTACATTCTCATGTATCCTTGTTTCCTGTATTAATTCGAATAGTAGCAAGTCTGTGGAGTGCTGGCACAGCCTTATTTACCCTACTTCCAAAGTTAACAGACACAAAGAAGTTTTGTATCTTTCTATCTTAGATAATGCACACTTTATTAGTAAGTATATTTCCTGATGGCTGGTAGTTTTCTGAGATCCACCACTACATGGCATTTTCATCTAGATTGCTCTCTAAGGCTATTGCATGATTCCTAATTGACCTTGCATTTTTGGGTGGGATTTGCAGGCTTTTTATAATATTAGTTAATATGTAAATCTAAGTTGCATAATTATATTCTGCTGTATGACTGAAACATTTTATAGTTAAGAAGGTAATAGTAACATGATATTATGAGGAATGAAAAGGAAGTGTCAAGGACATTTTGAGAAATCTCACTTATGTAATTAAGAATTTTATCAATCTGACATTAAATAACTGACTGGAAACTGCCAATTCTGAAAAAATTATCTCTTAATGTCATTTTTTTTTTGGTTGGATATTTGACTTTCCTTTTTTATAACTTAGTACTAATCAATCTATTATTTTAGCATATCACTTATAAAACTCTTTACATTATGTCTCTTTTACTTGTTTGATTCTAGGTATATCTACATTTGGATATATGTTCTGTCTCACAAATCATATATTGAACTTCTAAAGAATAAGATCATTTTTTATCATTTTCCTCTCACATGGGGTTCTGCACACAGCGATGATGTAAATGTATCTGTAGATCATTAACCAGCTAGCCATCTATCTTTATGTTAGAACTCTTACTATAAAAGTTCCAAGCTTGTTCCTATTGGCAACTTGGCTTCTTAGAGAAGACTGCAAATTGTGATTATTTAAACAGAGTCTTGATTTATAACTGTTGTCTGTCGGTGTGTTTGTTCTAAGGGTGCAAGTCTGTAAATGCTGATAACTCTACCATATGACTTCAAAATTTGCTAGTATTCAGTTCTAATTATTTTATTTAACTAGTATGAAAACTGCAAATGACTACTTTAATGTATATATAGTAAATAAATTATATCTTTTTTTCATTTAACCCTTTTTAGTCTTCAAGAAAGCTTTTAAGAGAGTATCTTTTCTAGTCCAAAAAGAAGTGACTGCTTAAAAAGTCCCAAATGACTTCACAGGTGAGTCTGGGATTTAGGTGGGATAGTATTTAGATGGAATAACATTCTCTGTACTATATAACAGTTATTTGCTGTTTTATTCAGTAGACTATCATTAGAAATAAATATTTATTCAGTAGAATATCACACAACAAAATTTTTTAAACCTCTTTGACAAAACAGTTTTGTGTCCAATGCTCTTGCCCTTATTAAACATCACAACAGAGATTTTTTTTAGAAAAATGGTCCCCTGTCATATCAAGACAACATAGCCGATAAGATCAATGTCTATATACACCAGTAAAACAGACATTTAAATCAGTAAGACTTACTATAAATACTTTTTGATAATAGTATCAATGTGTGGTATATGTGCTTTAGTTTCAACTAAAGATCTATCATCTCTCAGAAGGTAAAATTAGTAGTTCTGTTGTTGTCTACCTCTCTGGTTACTATATGTTGCAAATAACTAAGAAAAATGTATTCATTTTAGAGTATATTAAACTTAGGATTTATTATATATCAAAAGTAATATTACTAGAAAGTAATGTAATTTAGCTTACCAAATTTTATATTTGCATAAAATCAGACCAAATAACTATTGAGATTATGATGCAATTTTTATCTTTAAAGCAATAAATCTATTCATTTTTTTGACATAATCAGATTTGACCCAGTGGTATACAAGTCATGGAATAGAATTTTACTTTATTTTTGAGCTTATTACTCTTTGAAGATAAAGTGTTGCCTTTTTGTTTGGAATGGGAAACCCAACTCTGAGTTTTCCACTAAAATACTTCTTTTTATAATCACTTCTTATGGAAATGAAAAAAATTTGTATTAGAGCATAATCCAATAAATAGTGGATTAGTGCTGACACATCTTTAGAAGAGACTGACAGACATTTGGTTTTTTATGTCTGAAAATCCTGTCAACATTGGCATTTTTGGACTATACACAGTCTCTGAGCTGCAGTCAAGGCCATCTGTCTGAGTGGCAAACTGCCTATTCATAAATTAGTTGGACCATTTCATCAGGGCAAAAATGCCAAAGAATAATAACTACAAAAGAGCAGATTATATATTTCACCACCTGCTGCTGCATCTATAGAAAACTCACATGCACTACTGTGTTGTTGTCACCAATATTGATGCTGTCTAATCTTCCTGATGTAGGCCCTAAAAAGAGGCATGATGGAGACATTTGAGGTTATCTAAGATGTTAATATAATTTACATATCAATCTTGAACTGAAAGGAACAGTCAAGAATAATTTGTGAAACACACATCCAGACAAACAAGTCCAAGAGATATTATAAGTAAGTTTATATATATGTAATAACATTGAAGTGATGGTTGTCATTGTAATACAATGTTGATACTTTTTTCACATGAGACAATTTCAGTAATTATAATAAATATTTTAATAATGAGAAATAAAAAGAAAATGTTTGGATCTGTGTGTGCATTTCATCAAGAAAATAGAATGTTTGAGTTTTCATATCAAGAACTTATAGGAAATAAATCACTCCACATGTTTTCAGTTAGATAAAAAGTTACATAAATTAATATAATCTGTGTATAATTTACCATTTATTTTGTAATTCTTCTAATGATATCTAATGAATTCACTCAAAATATTGTTGGTCTTTCCATGTGCCTTCTTAGGAATCAGGAATTAGTTCAACTTTTATCACAGTTTGTATACAAACCTTCTTTTAGAGCCATTCATTTTCTTTCACATGAATACATTGATTTTCATAAAAAATAAGTGTGAAAATATTCTACAAATTAATTGATTACTTTAAATATTTTGGTTATTATATAACTTTATAACCATCTCATGTTTTGATTATGAAAATGATCTAAGTTTTGTAACTTTTCTATCAATTTCTGCACACAGAAACTATATTTAGCATTTTTCAAACCATCAGAGTATCTCAAGGCATAGGGAATGTACCTAGTGTAATAATGCAGACTGGTAAAGTTGACTGTGAAAGAAGTCAAGCAGCTTTTGCGTATTCTAAAGATTCCTTCACTGTCAATTAAAAATGAAGGTTTTTTTATGATGAATAATGGAATAGCATATGAATGCTAATGGAAAAGAGCTGAGAGTAGTCACAATTTCTAATATATTATGTGGAATCCTGGCAATACGCCATAATGAAAGTGCTCAACTTATAATATTATGGGAGTTCCCATGCCCCTTCAATATCAATCCAATATTCCACTATATCATCTTTCTTTTCCATGAATAAGATGTTGTAAAGAAATAAAATATGTTAGCTTTGCAGAATCAGCAAAACTTTGTGAGGCTATACCTTTTAAAAAATTAGATCCTTTTCCCACTTTGAATGACCCAGAAGTTTTAATTTAATGAAGTCATTAGCCTACAACATAAAGCCAACAACTTAGGAAGGAAGTCTATTGTTCAATATTCATACAGTTTCCACCTAACATTCTTATTGTTATACATGAAAATGTTCATTTTTGAATGATTATTTTAAGCTATAAGGTGTCGATACTGAGCTCTTCATGTCTAATCTTCAAGTATTTATAACACATTGGGTTATATCAAAGGCTGATTTTATTCTTAGAGTTTTATTATAAACTGTGTTATACCCACTTTAAGAATTTAAATTTTTTTAAAAGATTTTATTTATTTATTTGTCAGAGAGAGAGAGCAAGTGAGCACAAGCAGGGGGAGTGGCAGGCAGAGGGAGTGGCAGGCAGAGGGAGTAGCAGGCAGAGGGAGAAGCAGGCTCCCTGCTGAGCAGGGATCTCCATGCTGGACTTCATCCCAGGACCCTGGGATCATGACCAGAGCTGAAGGCAGACACTTAACCAACTGAGCCATCCAAGGGTCCCAAAATTTAAAAATTATAAAAATAACATTGTAAAGACTTAAAATCTCAAGACCTCATAAATAGCATTTATGTATCACAAAATAAAATGTAGAAATCAAACAAAAAGAATAAATCCTGTTCTTTGGGATTCAGAAAACAGATAGTAGATATTCCACTGAATATAGAAAAAAAAAGATCTGCGTGGTGGAGATACTGTATTTGAATTTGATCTTGGATAATCATTTGGGCAGGGAAACCAACCATCCCTAAAATGGAGGATGATAATTGACCAAGAGAAAATCCAGCTACATCTCATCAATAAGTTATCAAGAAAAATCACAAGCAATAGCACTCTAATCCAGGGAGAGTGTCACAAACATAAATAGAGACCCACTCTGGGATAAAGGTATAAATGGAAGACTAAAGATCGAGGGTGAAGCAAGAACATTAAGTTGAAAAAAATCTTTAATAATCCTAACTGCACTAGATAGCTCTAGAGAAATTTTATGCCAGTGATGTGTTGACAGTAACCATAGTAAAGAAGTAAAATGGAACAAAACAAAACAAAAATCTCAACTCTGGACTTGACTGACTAAATCCCCACAATATCCATCAAGCAGAAAATATGCATGCCCTTTTCCAGGAATGAAAGTCTCTGCTGTTCTATGCCCAGAATTCAGTGACAAATACTCAATAAGAAACAGACAAAAAAAAAGAAAAAAAAAAAAGTCAATGCACTTTCAAGAGACAAAGCAAGCAACAAAACCAGACTCAGAGATGAATCCATATGTCAGAACTAAAATACAGAAAATTTTAAATAACTATTATATTGTATAATATATAGTGTGTAATATACACATTAAATTTTTTAGGGAAATGCAAAATATGCATAATGATGGAGAATTTCAGAAGGTAATGGGAATAATAAAAGTCAAATAGAAATGCTGAAATTGAAGCTATGGTAACAAAGATGAATTTTTTTGAAAGACTCATAAGTGGACTCATCGTAGTTGACTAAAGAATCAGGAAAATTGAAAATAGGTCATTTGAAATTAACCATACTACATACGGAAGAAGAATTATAAGAAAGAAATAGAAGTGAGCATTCCAAAAATGTGTATTTCTGGAATCTCAGAAGAAAAGAGAGAAAATAGGGAAGAAATATTTAAATTGATAATGGATAAAAATTTTCCAAAAATAATAAAAAAGTCACCAAAATTTAGGCCCAACAATCACAGTGGACCCCAAAAAAGATGGACAACACCCACAAACACATACCACCTAGACATTTCATAATTAAACTGCTGAAAATCAAAGATATAGAGAAAGTATTGGAGATACCCATACAAAAAGACCCATTACATACAAAGAAGCATAAAGAATAAACAGCAGGCTTATATTTTGAAACTGTGTAAATCAGAAGACAATGGGTGACTTCTTCAAAATACCAAAAAAAAAGAAGAAAAAAAAAGTTATCAACCCAGAATTCTACACTGTACAAAAATATGTTGGAAAAGTGAAAGAAGAACCAACTTTAAACCAAATGAAGACTGAGATAATTTATTGTCAGCTTATCAGTGGGGGGAAATAGATTTGGTAATGAATTACTTGATTAAATATAAATGCGAAAAATGCAGTGGGATGTGATGTTGCATCTTAAGGAAGCAGTCTGAATAGGATTATAAATTTTGGAGGGGTAGCCATTTAGAGAAATGTAAAAACCAAGCCATCTAACAGAATCTGTTCAGAGATTGAGAAAGGCAGCTGATTATGGTTTTGAAGTTGAATCCAGATATGGAAAAACTGAATAGACATAATCAAAATGTTTATGTGAGTAGTAACAAAAATTGTTGTGGAAAGAAAGCTATGGAATTAAGAAAAATAATAGAGAAATACTTTATTAATTAAATGTGTTTAATTAATTACAAATTAATTATAAATTATAAATTAATTATAAATTAAAATTTATAATGTGGTGAAACAGATTTACAGAGTGTTTTTCTGATTTTATATTTTGGGTATTAAGTTAATTAACCCAATATCAATATTTAGCAAATGCTAATTATACATTAAAGATAGCAATATTATATATTACAATTTAAATTTTTTAATGATTATGTTGTAAAACTTATGCCACCAAGTTTTTGCCACTTTGTGTCTTACACATTTATATCTCTCCTTATAAGATAAAGGCAATAGCAATTGGTCCTTATAATAACTACAAATTAAAGAGCTTTAAGTAGAAGAGCCCTTTTCTGTTAAGTAAGTTTAAATAGTTCCTCTCAAACTGTAATATACAAATCTTGTAAAAATACAGATTCAGACATTATAACTGTGTGGTATCTGAAGTAATGCAATTCTAACATACAGAGCAGTATCTTTGGTATTGTCTGTAAACCATAGTTTGAGTAGCAAAACGGCATCAAGATAAATGGTAAGCAAACTCAAATTTTTTTTTAAAGATTTTATTTATTTATTTCACAGAGAGAGATCACAAGCAGACAGAGAGGCAGGTAGAGAGAGGGAGAGAGAGAAGCAGGCTCCCTGCCGAGCAGAGAGCCCGATGCGGCACTCGATCCCAGGACCCTGAGATCATGACCTGAGCCGAAGGCAGCGGCTTAACCCACTGAGCCACCTAGGCACCCAGCAAACTCAAATTTTTAAAGCAGGGTGATTAATGAGACATTACCAAATGTGATGCAAGAAGCAGCTTGACAAATGCTTGCATATTAAATTTTTGGTGTTTCTTGCTGCTTTCAGAAACCAGAAATCAAGTAAAACACTCAGAGCTAGCCTGACAGTTGAAGAAATGCCAATTAGAAGAGAATCCAGGTTCTTCATAAAGTAGTCATCAAGCCAAACACCAAATGTACACGTTAGGTCATCCAGGCACTAGCCAATGTACAAGCTGCATACTAAGTAATGAGAGAGCATAGCAGAGGTCATTTTAAGTTGGCTGAGACAGAGAACTATACAACTAACCCACAGATGTATCAGCTGTATAAATTGTAGTTCAAATGTATTAGCATTTGTATGGTTTGTTATGCAATAATAGCTAATTATTAAACATAAACATCCAAGTTTCCATGATCTTTTTTAGAGTGTGCAGTGTCATATTAATAGTATCAACCTAGATTTTTTGCCTCTTGATTCATCAGCTTTTGTATGACCTTAGATTCTATTAAAATCTTCCTTGCTTAGTGCTTTTGAGTTCATAGGAGGATATTCCTTCTTCCTCCTCCACTTCAATCATGTTGATGGCCTTAGTCTCCTTTGTCTTGTGGTTGCCTCTGAGGTCATTTAGGGTGGGGGCCCCAGTATAGCTGATATATATGGCGCTCATTGTGTCATTTTTAGTGTCTTTGTGTTATCTCCTGAGTCCTCCTCTAACATGCCAAAGTTGTATTTCTTTCCCAAGAATCTTACATGAGTTTCTCTTCAATATTGCACCATTGCCTTACCTCTTTTTACTTTTTATTTTTATGCTCTGTCATACTTACAAGAATTTTTGAGAGGCACACAATTTAGCACACTATAAACATTCTTCATGTTTCCAAGGGCGAATTGAATTATTTTCTGGCATCATTTACTTTTAGGCTCAAGAACATTCTTTCCTTCCTTTAAGCTGGATCTGCTCATTGTGAATTCTTAGATTTTGTTGATCTGGGAATATGTTTATTTCACTTTATTTGTGAAGGATGATTTCACATTTTGGTTTACTTAATTGTCTCAAACATTTCTCATAAGCTGTGTTTTTGTTTTTGTTTTGTTTTGTTTTGTTTTTCATTTATTTCCCCTTTGCTTTTCAGGCTAAATAATCACTACTGACTATCATGCACTCATTGATTCTTTCCTCTAACAGTTCAAATCAAATTTTCTAACAGCTCAAGTCACAAATTTTTATTTTTGTTGTTGTTTTCTTCAATTTTGTCCTTTTTATAATTTCCATCTCTTTATTAATATTCTGCATTTGATAAGTCAGTGTTAACATACCTTCCTTGAATTCTTTAAGCATGGTGTTCTTTTATTCTTTGACCATTGTTATAATAGCTGTCTTAAAAGTCATTGTTTACAAAGTCCAGCATCTGGGGTTCTGTTAAGTGTCTTTTTCCAAAACGTAGGTCACACCCACATGTCTTTTCACGTCTTAGAAGTTTTTTTATGGAAACTGAACATTTTATATATGTATCAATTGTGGATACAAATTCAACTCTCCTTTCAGGGGCAACTGTGATGTTTTCTCTCAATCTAGATTTGAAAGTAATCTATTATTTTCTGAATATTAGAAAGTATTTCGTTAAACATAAGGGTTTTACTTATTTCAAACTTACTAAACCTATACATTGATTTATCCTTTTCAGTTTCTTCAGTAATGTTTTGGAAGAATTTAATCATTCAGTGATTTATTATAAAGTCAATATTAAATGTGAAACAATTGTGAAGTATAAGCACATTTATGAAAAATTAGATTATCATCAAATAAGTAGTACTATCTTTGTTATAGATTTCTTTACAATATTTTAAAATTCATTATTTGGAAAATAATCTCAATTTGTTTCTTTTATTGAGTATCTTCAGCCGCTGCTAAGAAGAGAACAGATGAGTCATTTCTATGCCAGAATGAAATTCTTTAAATAAATTATAGATGAATACACAAAAAGTCATTGAGTGGGAGAAAACTGATATCTGTATCACTGTGTGATATTTTTAATTCTCTACAATTCAAGTCTCCTACAAAAGCTAGAGTGAAAATATGATTGGAATATTTGCTTAGGATCATTTTAATATGGTGAAAATTATAGTTTTTATGGAGTTTTTTTAGAACCCAAGGAATTAGTCAAAGGAAAGTAGAGAATTTCCTTACACAGTAAGTATACTGTAATAAAATTCAATGAAAACGGGATAAAAAATATTGAAAATGGAAAGTCACTTTGGAAAGATCAATTTGTGGGAGTTATACACAGATAAATAAAACATACCATTTATAACTTTTACAAAGAGTCTTAGTTCATGCTGTTTCATTTTCTGTTAGTGATTTGTGTTAGTAATTTTATCTTAGTAGGATAATTTGACATAAAGTCCTAAAAATCACTTATTTCTTTGGGATTCTGGCCTTATGAGGAAGAATATTATTTGGTTGTCCACATACACAATGGTTTGTGACTTTCTATGTCATTTTTTTTAGTCTTGATGATTGATTTTTGTTCTTCTTGATTTTTGCTAAAATCTCCAAATTTTTTGAAATGCTTCTCCTATCTTGATCTAATCTCTCTTTATATCTTTTAAGCTTTTCTATGCATCTGATGCTAACATCATTTCTTTTTATCTCTAATCTATTATACATATCTGAAATCAGATTCTCGTTTCCAATTCTCCATTTAATATTTCTGCTTAGATTTTTCATTGTCATAAGTAAGCTGTGTCTTAGTTTGTGGTATGTAGGTAGGTAGCTTCCTTAGGCAGAAAGGAGTAAGTTTTCTAAAGGCTATAACTAGAAGGCATATAAGTAGTCTCTTAACACTATGATAATATCTCTTTTTACCATTAATCCAAGTTTAGTCCTAATAACATATCTATATCTTATCTATCTATATAGATAGATGTATATATGCTTTTTCATAATGTAAAACTCAAAAAATAAACTTGTCCTCCACTGATGCTTTTCATTATGTCTTATGCAAAATAGGATCCAATAAATTTAAAATTTACTCATTCTGCATCTGTTCTGTTTTCACTCTGCTTTATTTGCTAACTTTTAGAAGATTTTTTTTGCCTTCCATCAGACATCATCTTAATAAGGAAATGGATAAGTTCACTGATAAACTCAAAAGAGGGTAGATCAAATGTTATGATAATATGGTATCATGTACTCTTCATATTCTGTACCATCTGGGGAACCTCTAGGCTTCTTCTCATCACTCCTCCTAAAAGTGAAGCTCTTGTATACTTCAAGGAGTTAAAAAAACATTTTTAATGCTAAGTTTTAAGAAATTTTTTACATATTTTAAGTATAAGTTCTTTATCAGACATATTATTAGAAAACATCTCCCAGATTTTTAATTGTGATGAAGAATAATTTATGTATTTTTTCCTGTGATTTGGTCTTTCTTTTGGTATTGAGTCTTCATCTGGTTGAAATTCCTAAAGTTTTCTATTTTTTTTTAAAGTCTCATATAAGTACATATATCTAGAAAATGGACGAAAATTGAAAACAGATTTACCAAATGACCCATCAATTGCACTCTTGGGCATACATGTCAGGAAAATAAAAATCTATTCTTCACACACAAAAAACTATTCATGAATATTTATAAATGCTTTATTTGTAATAAGCCAAAACTGTAAATGCCTCCAAAATCCTTCAGTAGTATGGTTAAACAAGCCATGGTGCATCCATAACATAAAATACTACTCAGCTGTGAAAAGAAATAGACTATATATATATATATATATATATATATATATACACATAACAACTTCAGTGAATCTTAAGGAAATTATGCTGAAGGCAATCTGGAAAGATTATGTGTTGCATGATTTCATGTTTCTAACATTTCCAAAATAACATAAAAATGGAGAACAAATTAGCCTTAGATCTATATATTACATACATAACAATTTATAGAATCTCTCACTAGATCCAAGAAGCTTGATTTATACAACATCTCTATGGCTCTGACTTAGACTTAAATTGATGAGCAATTTAAACCCTACTCAATAACAAGTGAAAGGTACTCAATAACAAGTGAAAGGTGCTCAATGTGATGGGAATTTTCCAGAGATCACTGAAAGAGTCACAGAATTCCAAGATCAATGTTTTTGTTTTCTTCATGTTATTTGTTAGAAGACTAAGTTTCATATTAGATTCTCAATAACTAAGAAGATAGAGACAAATTAATTCAATAACAAAAATAGTCTTTGTGCTCTGTCCTGTCAGAATGGGTCCTCAAATACTTCATCTGTGAGGGGATTTCTAATGAAGTGAGAATAGGTAAAATAAAATATTTTTCTTAGACATTTCTAATGTATATTTGGGAAAAGGTCTTGAGTTTGATAAATGAAATAAAAACAATGACTTTATACATCTTGATCTAATCATAGATAGAAAGCTTCTGATTTTGAGCATTTCATCCCCAAATGGTGGGAAACTCAGGGTGATACAATGTTCCCAGTATGATGTTAACTGATTAACATTTTAATTAATGATTAACTAATTTAATAATTAACAATTAATTATATTAATTATATAAATAATTTTATTAATTATAATTAAATGATTAATCAAACAACTAATAATTAATTAATTAATGTTCTACCTTGATATTATAAAATAGTTTGATAACAAAATAGAAATACAAGACCAGACATTCTTATCTTACTGAGAAAAGAATATAAGTTACTGGCAATTTCTTTCTTTACTTAAGTTGGTTATTGACTATTAGATTAAAAACATCACACTTCAATGATAACCCAAATAATTAATGTCCATTAAAAGAAATAAAGGCAAGCTAAAGTCTCTTAAGGATATATTTTAATTATTAAAAAACAACATAAACAACTATCATCACCTATAGAAAATCTAAATATTAACCCCTCTATATTTTGCATTTCAAAGGGCAAAAACGGAAGAGGTGGATAGGGGACAATTGAAATAATTCTTCAAGTTTATCAGAGTTTTACATATGGGCATGAAAGAGCATTGAGGACTTGGAGAAACCATTTTAATATTATCTACCACTGAAACAACACAATCTAAACCTTCAGTTCAGGAAGAACACAAGTTAGGTGAGTAGAGGGAAGTTGAATTTCCTGGGATTCTTCCTTTTGAGCTATACTCAATGGTAGTTTTTAATGCCATCTGTTCAGATTTAGTGATCCTAAAATCCCAAGTATGTATATGATTCAAATGTTGATGTACTCTGACATTTCAAATTCCTGGATATTCTTGCAATAGCTATTCATTTTTGAGGGTATTGGAATTCATTAATAATATGGTTTATAGAATAGGCTAAAGGACAGGCACCCAGGACAAAAAAATAAAGTGTTTAAAAATAGGAGTATAATTGAGATTAAGGATATTATTTTGTGGTCTTTGGCTCAAAGTTTGAATTATTAACTACTCAGGTGAATAAGGTGAAATATTTTTACTATGACTACTACTATTGTGTTACTGATAATAACAGAATCCTTTCTTCACATTAAAATATAGAGGAAAAACCGATATATAAAACTGACAAAAGCAGATCTATTCTGTCTAAATTGGAAGATGCAGGTGTTGTAACTCAGCTTTCCGGGGCCTTAATCCTCCCCACATCCCAAGAAAACAATTAGACATAGATGGAATTCAATTAGAAACTTCTGTACAGTGACACTTTATGCCAAAATTGAGTTGTAAAAGAAAATAAGGACATCTGGATGGCTCAGGTGGTTGAGTGTCTGCCTTTGGCTCAGGTCATGGTCTGCAGGTCTCGGATGGACCCCCAAGTCAGGTTCCCCACCCAGAGGGGAGTCTGCTTCTCCCTCTCTCTCTTTGTCTCTCCCCCTGCTTATACTATCTCTGTCTTTGTCTCTCTCTCTCTCAAATGAATAAATAAACTTAAAAAAAAAAAAGGAAAATATTTTAGGAAATTAAGACCAGAGCTTGTGTTTGGCTATATTGCCAGAGAGAAAAATAATGCAGAAAAAAATCAATTACCCTATTTTTGAGATAAAGTAACTGTTGGATAAATGGACATAGAAAAGGAGAAATTAAGATGAAAAATAACTGCAAAAACAAAAAACAAAGAAAGAAGATTGATAATTGAGGAGATAGTTATGACAAAGGTAAGCCACTGGTTATGGAAGAAGGTCTATATCTGCATGTGTTACTATGATGGTAAGACTCGGGGCTTTTTATTGACATTCATGAAGAATAGAGATACACATGGATCTTAGTAGATTCTGAGCTCTGCTTCTCATTAGCTATGTGATGGCAATCAAGTTACGAAAATTTAGCCTTATATTCTTATTTTTAACAATTACAATATCTTCCTCTTCTAATCATTAATTTGTCCAACAAATACTTATTGATCAAATGGTATGTGACAATCTTATTATTACGGATTTTCCCATTAAAAAAAACAGATAGATGTCAAGAGGGTTTTAACATGGAGCTTACAAATTAAGTGGGAAAAAAATCCCTAAATATATACTCTAAACTAATGAAGACAAGAAAAGGGAAATAGAGGATGCCATCATAACATACAACAGGGTTCTTGTGAGTATTAAATAAAAGGTAACACAAGTAAGGTTTGGAGTAAAATTCCAAGCCCATTCAGAACTATCAGTGGTTATTGTTATTGTTTGTGCTTTAGAGATAAATATGACAGGATTGTGACTGAAAATCTTTGAGCAATTTCTAGTTGGATGAAACCATAGAATACCAATTCAAATGATACACAAGAGGAAAGCTCTCAAAGATAAAAGAAGCTCTGATTATTTATATTTAATATGAGAATATAATTTTTAAAATCTCACTTTACAAAATGAGGTATACAAAGATGAGAGAAAGAAAATTATTATTTTAACAAGGATACAAATAATAGTCCATTATGTATCAATAATAGAGAAATTAAAAATAGCCATAAAAGAATGCTATCTGTATCTTTTTGCTATTGTTGCAAAACAATGATTAAAAAGGAGGCAAAGATTTGACAAGATTCACTTGGTTATATAATGAAAATTGATGAAAATTGATGAAAATATAATGAAAATTGAAGGTCTGTAGAGTTCATTTAAATTATCAAAATAAGACACTTTTAACGGAAGTTTTGATTAAATACTAAAGACTGTCAGAATCTAAGTATCAGATAACCTTTGTTAAATTTTTCACACCAATAACTAAACATTTCTTTTATTGTATTTGCTATTCATACTGTGAAAACATGACACTCTTTTTTTTTTTATTTTGCTTTATTGGGGAATTTGAGCTCATCATAAAATTATTCCAATTATATCTTTTCTTAAAAATGCATCTATTAAGGAAATAAAGAATATGTAGGAATAGAAAATATTCAAATAACATTTGTATATTTTGTCATCTCTATCTTTTCTTTGGTCTGCATATAGTTGTTTTTACCAAAGTTCATTAAGAAAACAGAAACTATTTTCACATATTTGTAATTAGATAGTAGAAAGGGCATTAGTTCCTTAAATCTGAATTCAAAGTGAAATAGAATTCTCAAAGCCATGTACTAATTCATACTTTGATTACACTTCCAGTTCATCATACATCATACACCAAGGAATCAAGAACCAAAGATCAGGCACAAAATTAATGTGTGATTAAAGCTAACCATATTTTGCTATAAAGACCAATAAAATAGAAAGTTAGCATGTCTTGTATTCTATAAATCTAAAATGTCCATAAATCATTTGAACCAAATGTTTATTCCTTGACTGGTTCCTTTCACACATGGAAAAATGACTTACGTAGTAGGATCTAGGTTCCCTACAGGCAAAAAGGCACCACGGAGTGAAGAGTCAATATGCAAAGTGTCTTAGAATTGTTTGGCACATCATTCAAGCCTTCTACATTTTGTCCTCACACAGTTTATTTTTAAACATCTGATATCTTCCTTTTTGGAGTAGGGGAATCTTCTGATTAATATGCACGAGGGCACCACATGGTTGCCCATCTGTGTGGGTCAGTTTTGAATCACTGATCAGAACCCAAATTGAGTTGAAATTTAGCCAAATAGCCAGCAACAATGACCTTCAAACCTGTCGTTTCTGGCTGATGGGCAACTCTAGGGAATTTAATTTGCTTTAGAGCTTGTATCTCACATTCATGTCTGATTTTTAAAATGAATTTATTTCTTCTATTGATCTCTGCTTTTCTGATATTTAAGTTCTGGAAAAATTTATTTTATGTTTTCAGTAGCAGACTCATTTAATAACGTTCTCTGAAAATAATAACTGGAGAAAATCAATAAATCAATAAAGTAATTTATATATTTATGCAGCTTTGGTAAGAGAAATACCTTCTTCTATTTGCTTTATAAGGTAAAGGAAATTAATCTATGTCTTTCTCCCTTAATAGTAGCTGACATACCCTAATTAACAACTAGGTATTTTTATTATCTAAAATAGGCAAAAGCAAATAAAGAATCGATTTATTAAGAACTGGGATAGATGACCTTTTAAAAAGGAATTGAATTTGGCAAAATATGTACATTTTGAAAGTAATCTAAGAGCTAACATTTTCATATCCTTTATTTGCTTTTTAATCTTACATATTTGAGAAATGGATCTATGAAATGTCCTAAGGCATAACAAAGCTAATTGTCTTTTCATGTTCTTGTAAAGACCATTTTTATTTTTTTATAAAATTGAGAGGAACATTTCCACGTTCCTAGATTTTCTATACATGCAGCCAGGATAAATTTTATGTTGTCAAATTAAGTATCAGATTATCTCCATAAAAGGGGAGATGACTCTAACACCTCCTAATATAAATAGTTCATCAGAATCACCAGTAATCACTGCTTGCCTTACCTCATTTTTCTTTTCTCAATTTAAGAAGTCTATGATATGCTATTAGCTCTTTGTGAAGAGATTCAGGAACAAGAGCAATAAACTAGTAGACTCTCTTCTAGGATAAGACTTTGTTTCAAATTTCAGGTGGTGCGATGGGTTTCGTCTCCATGTAAGGTTCTTATCCACAGTTGAGGGTGAAGGAGTGACTTCTATTTCTAGGACATGATAAGGAACAAGAGTCAGAGCCAAATCATGCACTTTCAAAACCTGTGCCTGGTGATGACACATAATGCCCATTCACATTACATTAAACAATTGAATACACTTTCCCATTCCAAAATAGGATGGGAAAGTGTATTCATCCTATAAAAGACATAGCAGTGGGTAGAGAGTAAAGAGTTGGGATCAAATATAATCACCACATACTTCTATCTTCATTACATGTATGGTTTCTCCTTCATAAAACTCAGTATAGAATCCATTCATGATAAAAACTGTTAGTAAATAGGAATAGATGAAAACTTAATAGAGAAACTCAATTTTTTTCCTCATCAAATAAAAGGCAAGAATGTCCTCTCTCAACCATCTTTTCCCCAAAGATTTTATTTATTTATTTGAAATAGAGAGAAAGTACAAGCAGGGAGAGTGACAGAGGGAGAAGCAGACTCTTCACTGAGTGGGGAGCCCTACACAGGGCTTAATCCCAAGACCCTGGGTTCATGACCTGAGCTGAGACAGATGCTTAACCAACTGAGCCACCCAGGTGCCCCCCAACACTCCTTTTCAACATTCTTTTGGAAGTCCTTGTTAATACAAAAATACAAGAAAAGGAATGAAAATGTCTACAAATTGGAAAGAAAGAAAAAAGACTATGTTTGTTCATAGATGGCATCATTATCTACATAGATAATTCATATGAATTAACAAAACATCTTCTGGAACTGAAAAGCATCATAACAATGTTAAAAAATACAGAGGGTAATATACAAAGTTGATTGCTTTCTTATATACTAATCATAAAAATATAATACAATTTACATTAGCACCCAAGGAAAGGAAATACTTATGTAGAAATCAAATGAAATTTATATAAGATCCATATCAGGAAAACTATAAAACTTTTCTAAAGTAAATTAAAAAAACCCTGAATAAATGACAGAAATTTTGTTCATGGAAAGAAAAACTCAATACTATCAAATGCCAGTTCTTCTCATCTTTATCTATAGATTTAGTGAAATACCAACCAAAATCTAGTCCATGCATTCCAAATTTTATCTAGTATATTATTTTGTGCATAATGAAAAACTGATTATAAAATTTATATGTAGAGGCAAAAGACCTAGAATAACTAGCATGATGTTGGAGAAGAAAAAAGTTGGAGGGGGGCACCTGGGTGGCTCAGTGGGTTAAGCCTCTGCCTTCAGCTCAGGTCATGATCTCAGGGTCCTGGGATCGAGCCCCACATCGGGCTCTCTGCTCAGTGGGGAGCCTGCTTCCTCCTCTTTCTCTGCCTGCCTCTCTGCCTACTTGTGATCTCTCTCTCTCTCTGTCAAATAAATAAATAAAATCTTAAAAAAAAAAAAAAAGTTGGAGGACTGACACTACCCTAACAACTCTCACTATAGAGCTGTAGTAAGCAAGAAAGCGTAGTATTAAAAACAGAATAAATATATTTATTAATGGAACAGAATATAGAGTCTAGAAATAGACTCCTATAAATATAATCAATTGATCTTTCACAAAGGAGCAAAAACAATACAATGAAACACAAAGAAATTCTCCTCAACAAATAGTATTGAAACAACGTTAAAAAAAAAAAAAAAGAAGTCTAGCAACAGAGCTTACACTCTTCACAAAAATTTACTCAAAATGGATTGTAGAACTAGGTATAAAACACAGAACTATAAAACTTCCAGGAGATTACAGGAAAAAAAAACCCTAGATGACCTTCAGTACGGAGACTTTTTTTTTTTTTTTTGATATAACAACAAAGACATGATCCATGAAAAATAATTGATAAGCTGAACTTCATTAAAATTAACAACTCCTGCTTTGCAAAATATAATATCAGGAGGATGAGAAGACAAGCTACAGACTGGGAGGAAATATTTGTGAAATATATGATAAAGAACTATTATCCAAAATACACAAAGAACGTTTAAAACTCAACAATAAGAAAACAAATGATTCATTTTAAAAATGTTCCAAAGACCTTAAGAGATACCTCACCAAAGAAGTTATACAGATGGCAAACAAGCATATTAAATGATAATTCCACATTGTTTGTTATCAGTGAGGTGCAGATTAAAACAACAATGAGGTACCACTATCCACCTGTTAGAGTGGCCAAAATCCCAAACACTGAAAGCACCACATGCTGACAAGGATGTGGGGTAATAGGAACTCTCTTTCAATAGGCAAGTTCAATAGGAACTTGCTTGTGGGAATGCAAAATGGTATAGCCACTTTGGAAGATGATATGGGAGTTTCTTATGAAATTAAATATATTCTTGCCATATTATCCAGCTGCCATTTTCCTTGGAATTTATCCAAAGGAGTTGAAAACATGTCCACAGAGGAATCTGCATATGCATGTTTATTTATAATTGCTCAAACTTGGACCCAAAAAAAGACATTCTTTAGTAGGGGTTTGGATAAACTGAGGTACACCCAGACAATGAAATATTTTACACTGAAAAATGAGCAATCAGGCCATGTAAGGACAGAAAGGAAACTTAAATGCATATTACTAAGTGAAAGTGACAATCTGAAAAGGTTACATAGTGTATGATTCTAACTATATAACATTCTGTAAAAGGTAAAAGTACAAGACATAAAAAAAATCAGTGGTTGTAAGAAGTTGGGGGTGAGGCACGAATAGTTGGAGCACAGAGGATTTTTAAGGAAGTGAAAATACTCTGGATGATATCATAATGATGGATACATGTCATTTTACATTTATCCCCAAAAGAAAGTGCAATACCAACAGTGAACCCCAAGGTAAACCATAGAATTCAGGTGATTTTGATGTGTTGACTTAGGCTCAAGAATTTTAACAAATGTACCACTCTACTGAGAGATGTTGATAATGGGGTAGACTATGCATGTATGGGGACAGGGGTCACAGGAGAAATCTTTTACCTTCCTCTCAATTTTGCTGTGAACCTAAAACTACTCTAAAAAAAAAAAAAAGAAATCTGTAAAAATAACCTCAATATAAAATCCAAATGAAAACTCTTAAATTCTAAGAATCAAATTGATGTTTTGTTCTTTTCTCCAGAGTCAAAATCTGTTAATACCTTTGCATGTCAACTTTTGCAGGTTTAAGAATTTTCAATCAGATTTATTTTAATTTTTATTTTAATTTATTTTTATTTCTAAAAACTATTAAAAACTATAAAACTAAAAAACTATATAAAATTATAAAAAACTAAAAAGTATAATCATTCTAAATCTTGGTGCAAGCCCCCATCTTCTCTATCCTGCAAAATTGCCATAGCCTCCTATCTGATCACCTACTTTCTACTTTTGGTTCTAGTGTCTATTCTCAATCCACCAGCCATACAGAGTATCAAAGTTAATTATATCAGGATATTCCTCTTATCAAAACTCTATAATTATGGCTGCCCATTTAATGTATATTTACATTTTAATCTAAAATACCTATAATTTAAAAGTGTCTTATTCAATTCAAAAACATAATGTATTTCCTTAATTTTTAATAAAGCATTTTATAATCTGACTTATCAATATATAAATATTTCACAGATTTAAAAATTTCATTCTTTTGGGGTCACCTTTCATTTCACAAATATCTAGTTTTGGACAATAAATTATGCTGTCACTCTACTCTGGTGGACCTGTAGACTCTTATTTCTATTTCCATTCTGATCCTATCTCTCACTAAACATTTTTTTTTTTTACTCACTCTGTTTTAGCCACATCATTTTTCCATCCTCTGCATAGATAGGTGTATGCATACTTCATTGCTTATGCCATTATTCTTTCCAGCAGCAGGAAAGTCTTTTACCAGCTATCTATATGACCAATTCCATTTTTCTTCAAGTATTTGTTCAAATTCCAGCTTCTCAATGAAGTCTGCCCTATACTCCCTATTCGAATTGCAACCCAAATGCTCCAGTACATTCACCTCTGTCAACCTCACAGGGTTTATTTATTTTGGTAGCTCAGTAATTTTATTCCTAGGTGAAACTTGTTTTTTGTTTTTACGTAGCAAAATGCATGGAGATTTTCACTATCCATAAACAAAGTTTTATGGACATATATTTACATGATACATTTATTTGCATTTATTTATAATTTTATTGCATACTATTGTATGAAATGAATTTAAAACAATTGATTATCCAACATTACATTGATGAAAACTTGGATATTTTGCTATTTTAGTTTTAGAAGCCAGGCTGCAACTAAAATCTTTATTCATGAATCTTTGTATGTATCTGCATCTGTATAACAGTTATTTAGAAGTGGAATTGTTGAGTTAATACTTATATATTTTATATATTGATAGCTATCTTCCAAAAAATTCTACACTTACTCATACTTTAACTCATACTTGCAAGGAGGGTATTCACTTCTTTTACCCACACCCAAATAAGATATTTTAAATCATTTAATTATTCTATTCTTTTGTATTTTTTGTGTGTGAATTGCCTGTTTATATTCTTTGCCTTCATCAGGGCTACGATAAGCCACTGGGCACCTGCAGTGAAGATAGAAGATAAAGTCTTCCTCCAAGTAGATACAACCCCAAGATGTTTGATGAGTACAGTGCAGATTGGAATTCAGTCCCCTTTTCCACCCAGTAAGCACCCTTATACAAAGTACAACCTAAGCAATCTCATGTGGTGGCCCTTATTTTCTTAAATTTCGGTGTGCTTTAACTCATGTATATGCATATTTATATACATATGTAGTTATATATATGGCAATTGTTTTCTAGTATGTTGTTTTTCTTTTCATGTTGTAAACTTTTTTTTTTTCCCTGAAAGAGTTCATTTTTACGTAATCTCTGCACCCAGTGTGGGGCTTGAACTCACAACCCCAAGATCAAGAGTTGCATGTTCTACTGACTGAGCCAGGCAGGTAACCCTCAGGTTAAAATCTTATGTGTGAAAATTTGAAAGTGTAAGGCACAAAAATTTTGATACTTTCCTCTCTTATTTCTTCATTAAGTATAAACATATATACATATATATATATATATTCTTCATAATACCATTAAAATGTACCTTGTAGCCACTAATTTAAAATAACTTCATTATGTGTTAAGTGAGGTACCATATGTATGAATCTTTTTTGTGATACTATATTATTATTTTCTGTACTCTACCAATAATATTATTGTGATTACTTATACTTGTATTATCAGATTTAGAGATCTAAAATCTTTAAGATAATTGTGTCTTTCCATTCATTAGCATGGCATATCTGTGCGTATTTTTACAGCTTACTTTTTTCCTTAAACAAACTGTCACTACTTCCTTCATACAGATTTTTGCACATATCTTGGTAACTTTTTTCCTAGGTGCAGTATTGTTTTTTGCTATCTATGGACAAAATATTTACTCAAGAGACATGCTATGTCATTCTTTCTTTTTTTTTTAAAGATTTCTAAAAATTTATTTTCTTTGACAGACAGAGATCACAAGTAGGCAGAGAGGCAGGCAGAGAGAAAGAGGAGGAAGCAGCCTCCCCGCTGAGCAGAGAGCCTGATGCGGGGCTCAATCCCAGGACCCTGGGATCATGATCTGAGCTGAAGGCAGTGGCTTTAACCCACTGAGTCACCCAGGCACCCCCATCCTTTCTTTTTAAAAAGATTTTACTTATTTGTTTGACAGAGATCACAAGTAGGCAAAGAGGCAGGCAGAGAGAGAGAGAAAGGGGAGAAGTAGGCTCCCTGCTAAGCAGAGAGCCTGATAAGGGGCTTGATCCAAGGACCCTGAGATCCAAAGTCTGAGGCTTTACCGTACTGAGCCACCAGGCACCCTACTATGTCATTATTTTTGATGAATGGAGAACTCTCGGTTTTGTATATTGATTGTATAGCATGCTGTCTTTCTTGGCTCCCATATTAATTCCATTACTGTCTTGGTTGATTTTCTTCATCTCTCACATGTTCTGTCAGTCTGAACATCCTGCTTGTTAAAATGACATGTCATATTCAGACTCGACACTCTTTTCTCCTTGGAAAATCAAATGAAGAGAATTTCCAAGTAGTGATCACTCTATGGACTAAGAGAAGTCCCATATTACTAGCCATCTGAGGTGTCTCCATCATCATGATGAACACCCAAACCAAGAAAATGACCTGTCCTCAGATGAAATGTGGAAGTTTGGGGAAAATGTCAATTTTGTATTATTACTTATGCCTTTGCCTACTGCAGCAATGTAGTAGGTCTTTAAAGAAAAACACAAGTGTCTAGAATCTGGTGTTTAGAATGTTCAACTGATCAACTAATATGAGCTAGATAAGGAAGAGGATTCTGAAAATCCTTTTTCTTTTACACTGGTTTCTTCTAACTCTGGTGCCAGCTAGAACTCATGTGCTGGGAAAATATCCACACCATTTCTTACACTCTAATATAAAGTACTATAAATCTATTTAATTGAATAAACATACTCTAAAACTATTGAAAATGTATCAATTGTAAATGGAAACTGAGAATACCTAGCCTATCACGAATTTTCCCATTCTTCTCATTTTTTTACTCCTATTTACTGACAATTCTGTTTCAAACTTTCACTTTATTAACTCAGATGCCTTAGCTTTCCATTGAGTAAGCTGGTCGCCTCTGATATACATAAAGGTAATATGTTCTATTTAGCAAGATTTTCCTGTTCATTTTCCCAGATCTGCCCTTTACTAAGATAAAGTTTTAAGTTATTAAAGCAAATAAAAAATTATCTTATATTCACTCAAACAGAAACATCTTTCTCTGAAGTTACCTATGCTATATGTTTCATCCTCATGACTTAATTTATTTTATAAATAAAAGTTTGTACCTATTAATCCTCTTTATCTCTTTTGCCCATTTCTTACCCCCTCAACTCTGTAACAACTAGTTTATTCTCTATATTTAGGAGTTTGTTGCTCTCGTTTTTGTTATTATTGTTTTATGCTAAGTAAAATAAATCAAATAGAGAAAAACAAATACCTTATAATTTCATTTATATGTGGGATGTTTTCCTTAATTCTTCATCTTTTCAACCCAATATCACCATGTGATAAAATCTTTTTTCTTTAGAGTTTCAGTTTAGTTTTTCATCTTTTCAACCCAATATTGATAAAATCTTTTTTCTTTAGAGTTTCAGTTTAAATTCTTTGTGTCGATATCATATCCCCACATGGCAAGTCTTCCATGGGCTATTTGTGTTCAAACTGTGAAAGCATATATAATTATTTATGGAAAAAAAACCCTTTAGTTGCAGACTGGTCGTATTACATGTTTAGGAAAGTATCTGGGGATATTTAAGGTTTGTTTTCAATAACGAGAGAAAAAGAGCCTAGTCATTCTCATAATAAACTATTGTTCAACTCAATTAATTGTACTATAATGTACCCTGGAATAAAGTGTCATATTATGCTCCAGGAGGAATAACAAATTTCATACCCACCTGTAAAACATGGAATTGTAAAATTTGTGATATTTAGTAACATCAAAAACCCTCCTAAGAGTTCCTTTTTTATTAATACTGTGGCACTGCCCTTTCACATGTGCTCTCCTTTCATAAAACAGGCTCCTCCTTCAATGGCTCTTTCTCAGAACACAGTTCTCAGAGTCCTCTATGATTTAAGAGCCTCTTAAATCTTATAGTCTGTTACACTTTCCTATCATGCACTACTATCACAATCTTTTAATTGCACATTTTATTTCTTTACTTCGTTACCCTCTGTCCAAAAAAAAAAAAAAAAAAAAGAAAGAAAGAAAGAAAAGAAACAAATACTCATGGGCAGAGACTTTCATGTTTCCACAGCTCCTAACAAAATGACAGGAACATATTAACAACAACTAAAATTTAGTGAATTGAAGAAAGAAAGAATTAATTTCACTTTTTAAATATGTATATACCAGGAAGTTATTGAACATGTTGTCGTAGATCAGACTCTATTTGTTTTTGTTATTCATTGTATGTGATTAGTCCTAAAACAAGAAAGCCATACTCAAAATTATTTTTATCTTTTTCAGACTTGACCAAGTACAAACAGTTTTCAAGTTTGAAATAATTGAATATGTCAAGCTCTTACACTCTTTCTTAGACAGGAACATTTTTCCCCAATGACAATTCAACTTCTAAAATCACTACTTCTTTAAATGGACAATTTTGTGAGCATCTAAAAGACAAAAAGAAAAAAGGAATCATATAAGAAATACTCCCAACAAGATTTCTTCTTATTAATATCTTTTGTCATACAAACTTAGATTTTCATTCTAATCCATATTCCTGGAGTGTAATAAAATACAAATAATCAACAATGTAAGAAATCTGTTCAAGCATTGTATTGTCTCTGTACGTGGGTAGGGTAGCAGTAATCCTGAACTCTGCTCTAACAGATGGACATTGGAGGAAAGAGCATCATGAGATTGAAATCCAAAGAGCTAGTGAAAAGTGCCAGGACTATTCTTAGGAATGTGAACATTTATAAGATTTGTTTAAAAAAAAAAAGTTATTTAAAAGTTAAGTGGATTCGTGTAACAAATAAAACTCCCTAGTTATTTATCATAATGTAAAAACAGTCTCAGTCGTCATGCTACAAACTGAAAAGCTACTGATAATGGATTATGATCTTTCAATAAAATCTAAGAATAAGAATAAGAATAAAAGAAAATGTTGATATCCAGAGGCATCTGAGTGGCTCAGTTGGATTAGTGTCTGCGTTCAGCTCAGGTCATGATCCCAGGGTCCTGGGATTGAGTCCTGCATCCCTGAGCCCCTCACTGGGCTCCCTGCTCAGCAGAGAGCCTGCTTCTTCCTCTCCCTCTGCCTGCGGCTCTGCCTACTTGTGCTCTCTTTCTCTGTCAAATAAATAAGTAAAATCTTAAAAAAAAAGAAAATGTTGATATCCAATTTTCAAGTATGCTTGTTTTTGATAGATATACTTTCTAACATTTTTCAGACTAGGTGACCAAACATACAATTGATTATTTATTCTCCTACTGCATAACAAAGAATTTCTTTGTCCTGTTCAAAATATGTCATCTCTTATATGTGTTCATATTTCACTTTAATAATAGTATAGATAGGGTACCCATTAATACACACATGTACACACATGTACCCTACATGTATATCTTTTACATTTCTTGTTTTAAAATGGCCTGGAATATTTTACAAACAAAAAAATATTTTTCTAGTAGATAGAAATCTTAAGCTATTGTTTTGAATATATGGAGCTTGTAGTAGGTCAAATTTGCTAAACTCTTTTATTAGAAGTGTTTCTTGATTGAGGATTAATTCTACTGGCTTTCTGTATAAACAACCATACTATTACAAATAATGAGCTTTAGCTCTTATTTCTATCTGACTTATACCTTATTTCTTTTCTTATCTTATTGCATTATCTAGGATATCTAATACAATCTTTACAGTTAGTGTATATCCTTAATTTTTACTTTAATGGTATGTGTACACACTGTTAATTTGGATTCTCTATCTCTTACTTAGAATGCAGATTTATGAACATTTTTATTTTGAAGAATCCATATCTTTTTAGTGCCTATATTAGTTCCATATTTGAATATTCAAACATGTATATTGAATGACTAAATAAGTCCGGTGAAGTGTGAACTAAATATTCTTAACGACAAATTTATTTAAGAGGAATGTCTGTGATGTTCTCGGTGTGGAATTAGTTTATCTGGTTTCCTAATCTTAAGGGATTTCATTAATTGATAATTTTATCCATTCTGCTATGCTTCATTCAGGTTCTTGGTTTTTAAGAAGTCAGAAACACAGATACCAAATCTAAGTGATATAGAGCTGACTTGAAGTATATTTTGCAGTGGTGCTCTTTTCTTCTTTTATCATTAATACAAAGTGATAGAGAAACTGAAAAATTATATCACTATGATGTCACTAATAAAGTTAATGTTGATTTCCCAAAACTTCTTTAGTTTTGTAGGTATAATATAGTAATATAATAAAATGAAGTGCTATTTTTGCATTCTAAGTATCTCTTTAAAACAAAACAAAACAAAACAAAAAAACCCAGCTGTCTTCATAAGAATGTCATCAATCCTCTTCAAAATGACCATAACGATAATCCTCAAAAGGAACATAGGCCAGGATACAGTGTGTAGAGTAGGCACCATCTGTGCATTGTCTTAGTGCCTCCAGGCAATGAATTTTGAGGGAAATGACAAAAGCTAAGAGAAGCACATGGGTACAGTGACATGGTGACACAATGACATAATGCAGTTTTGATCTTGCATATGAAGAAATTAGTAATTTTCTCCAACCGGGTGCAAACATCAGTGGGGCATCCATTGCCCCTTTGACAGCTTGCTTTCCCCTCAGAGGCAAAAGATAATTGGGCTCATGGAGCTGTACATCTGTCCATCCTTACCATTTTACAAACGAAGTTCATAGTCATTAGGCTTATGTTCATAGAATTTGATGTGAAAATATTGGATTGATGTTAAAGAATATATGCAAATTTTTGTAGAGAAAAATAAGCTATAATTTGCATTTTTGTCAGCTAGACTCAGTTGGATTTTGTTCACAAATATTTATAAAACGTATTCCCTTTGCCAGGCACTATGTTAAGTACTGCAAATAAAAAAGATTATATATCTTTGAGTATCAAACATATAAGTGGATGAGGAAGTCTCAGAAGTAGATAATGGTTTCAAGCCTAGGGCAAAATATTACAGATATGCACAAAGAGGTCTGAGAGAGAGGTAAAGAGCTAACCTTACCCTCAAGGGTGAGGGCTCTGAAAATATGGACCTGTATACTCTTGAAGGATAGGTAAATGGTAGTTAAACAAATATCAGGGAAAGGTAATCCATACATTGTAATTCAAACATTACAAATTACTGGGATGTGAAAATATGGTATGTGCCAAGGAACTACACTCATATCCATTTACTAAAAAATAAAGTACAAGTGTAGAGTAGTAAAGATGAAGCACAGAGGTAAGAAGGGTTTAGATAAGGCAGAAAACTATAGCTTTAGAGAAGCATTAACACTCCTGTCAAATATTTAAGCAAGTATGTGTATCTCACAACCAGATTCATAGTCAGATTCTATGATAGTGCATAGTGGAACATTGGTTTTAAGGTGGTCAAGCAGGACACCATTTAGGAGAGGATTTTTTTCTCCCCTAAAATAAGGCAGTATGGAATGGAATGAAATGCCCTTATTTTGATTCTGCACCCTGTCCTAATATGTGGAGGTGGGCTTCTTCCATACCACCCCCAAGCAAGCAATTCTCTGGATGTCAGCTGGATATCCCATAATTCAATGGGATTCTGACACTATCTACCTGGAAATAGCATAAATTCCATGGATTGAGGGCTCTGTTGTACAAGAGAGAGATCCTCATCAGATGCCAGCCTCAAAACAAATTGTTGCCTGTGCTTCTGATCCATTGGCTATAAATCAGAGGTTCCCATGACCCAACGCCCTTCCTTGGGTTGGATTAATTTTTTAGAATGGCTCACAGAACTCACTAGATTACTAATTTATTACAAAAGATATCAAAGCAATAGCCAGATGAAGAGAGAAAATAGCTGTCTGAATCCCATCTTTGGGGGATTTTATGGAGGCTTTATAACACAGGCTCAATTGATTAAGTAATTGGCCATTGATGATTGATTCAATCTGTAGCCCCTCTTTCCTCCCCTGGAGTCAGAGGATGCTACTGAAAATTCCAACCCTCTATTCTGGATTAGTTCCCCATCAACCAGCCCTCCAACCTTAGGGGACTCATGAACACAAAAGTTACCTCCTTAACATAATAGAAGACACCTTTATAGGTCTCTTCACTTAGGAAATTGCAGGTGTTGTAGTAGCTCTGTGCCAGAAATTTGGGAGAAGACCAAATATATGGTTATTATATATCACAATATTATAATCTTAATTTAATAATGTTTAGCAATAAGATCGGTGACAATTTTTGATTTGATATAAATGGTGTAAAAAGGGAAAAAATGAAAGATCTTTTATTTAAGCACTTCCAGGAATGGCCTTTCTAACCTTGAGAGGGAACATCTTATATATATATCTAGAGGCAAGAAAATTTTGAGTAAAAGAGTGTAGAATGTGGAAGGGGTAAGACTTCCAGAATGGCAGAATGAGGAGTTTGATTAATCATAATCTATTTCCATAAAGCAGTGCTAGGGACTGAATACAGGGGTCAGAACAACCACTTGAAGATTTAATAAATTAAGAAGAATTGCTTATTTAAAAAACCCTACTAACTCTGGGTAAGATTAGGAGTCTATGGCATTTCAGCTAGGGACTGTATTCCACTCCTCCAACATAAAGGACAGGTCTTAAGCATCAGCAGCCTGGCTGTACTCCCAGATAGGCTAATTTTATTTGGAATGTAGTGTGGAAAAATCCATGCCCAGGGCACTGTCAAAAACAATAGAGATTTCTTTGGCAAATAATTAGAGAAGGCTAACATGGGCTAGCTGGAAGTCACCAGACTGGTTGGGGCAAGCATCACAAAGGCAGACCAACCAGAAATTTAACAGGGAGATCCAGCACTAGAGAAGCCAGAGGCCTTGCTGCAATCCCACTTATCTCTGGTGGTGTGGAAGACTGTGCAAAGGCATAAGGCTGAGCTTGCTCAGGAAAAATCAGAAATACCCCCAGTGACTTACTCACACCTGGTTGAACACAGAAAGTAAAAAATGGGCCCAAATGTCAAATTCCTTAAATTTAAATAAAAGTAACTATGGAGAAATTGAGACCATTGATTAAAATTGCCTAACTTTCCCTCAGTTTGACTAAACATAGATAGTCCCCCTCCTACCACTAGGAGGCTCCTGACCTCTCTCTCATCCTGTCTTGAAGATTGGAGAAAGTTTACTCTTCTTTTGGATCAGACTGATTAACAAACACAGGTACCCTATGATCCCACCCACTCCGGCCCTCAAAAAATATCTCCTGCTCACAGGGACAAATCTTCCAATTATTTCTATAAATCTAATATGATGTTCTGGCAAATGTCTCCTATTTACTCCTCTAGATTCACCCTCTATATCTCATGACTGTTCAATGTGGACTGATTCTTCTGGCTACTTGTTTCCTGGCTTGTGGTTGATTTCAGTCAATAAGTAGTAGCCCCAGAATGCGATGGAGGGGAAGGATCAGAGTAAAGTCAGGATATTTAATCCCCTGAATTTCTTCCTGAAATATTCTTGATTGCTTGTGTCAAGAATGGGTGAGCCTCTTTGGTTTCTGGTAACTCTTTTTTCCTCTAATATCTTCAGTTCTTAAATGTTAACAACTTGTGCTTCTTATATACCCTCTCCACAATTTTCTAAGTAGTTTCTTTTTTAAAGTTTCCTTGAATTATTCTAAATTTGAGAGTACCATCTGTTTCCTGTAGAGACAATGACAGATTAAAGTACTGAAAGCAAACTATGATGAAGAACCTGGGGGCATCTGGCTGGCTCAGTCAGTAGAGCATGCAACTCTTGATCTCAGGGTTGTGAGTTTGAACCCCGTGTCGGTGCAGATTACTTAAAAATAAAATCTTAAAAAAAAAAAAAAAAAAGAACCTGGAGTGAGGCAGGGAGTATAGAGCATGAGGTGGAAGGAAGAGACTGAAGAATAGTCTTATTTTAGCTTTTCAAGTTATTTAATAAAATATAAGAATACTAAATCTAGAAATATTTTATTTTAGTTATACTCCAAGATTGTATACATGTTGTTTGGTCCTATAAAATGAACTCTGTTCGTGTAATTTAATGTATTATAATAAATGAAAGATAAAATGTGATGATTTAAGTAAATATCAAAAGTCATTTAATTAATTTAAGGTCATTAAATAAAATCTTTTCATAAAGTAAGAGTAGCATTAAAAGATAGCTTCAGTTTTATGACAGTAATAAATTAGGTTTTTTAAAATACTCAACTAAAGGTAGTAGACTATTTTTTTCACTGCTTCATAATATTTTTTCCAAGTTTAATATTGTCAAAATTAAATATTGACAAAGAGTCAGAAATGAGTCAAACTCATTTTTTTTTAAGGTGGGTTTTTTTTTTTTTTTTTAAGATTTTATTTATTTATTTGAAACAGAGGGAGAGCGAGAGAGTAGTAGAGGGAATACAGGCAGGGGGAGTGGGAGAGGGAGAGGCAGGCTTCCCGCCAAGCAGGGAGCCCAATGTGGAGCCAGATCCCAGCATCCTGGGATCATGACCTGTGCCAAAGGCAGACACTTAATGAGTGCGGCACCCAGGGTCCCTAGACTAGGGACCCAGGATCCCTAGATCCATGTGTTCTTAACATGATTTATAATCTCTTAAGCAATAACCTAAAAATATTTGGGTAAGTTCTTCCTACTTTTTCTCTTTAAATGTACAAATTTTCAGAAAGTTTTAAAAAACAACATATTTTTTGTTAAAATAATTTATTATAAAAAAGGAGTTTATTACCCAAAAGTAAAAGTCAGCACTTTGCCTACATTTTTTCTGTGTATGTTAAGTTAGTCACCATACAGTACATCATTAGTTTTTGATGTAGTGTTTCACAATTCATTGTTTACATAAAACACCCAGTGCTCCATGCAACACGTGCCCTCCTTAATACCCATCACTGGGTGAACCCATCCCCTCACTCCCCTCCTCTCTAAAACCCTCAGTTTGTTTCTTGGAGTCCATAATCTCATGGTCCGTCTCCCCCTCTGATTTTCCCCCTTCATTTTTCCCTTCTTTCTCCTAGTGTCCTCCATGCTATTCCTTATGTTCCACAAATAAGTGAAGCCATATGATAATTGACTTTCTCTGCTTCACTTATTTCACTCAGTATAATCTCCTCCAGTCCCATCCATGTTGATGCAAAAGTTGGGTATTCATCCTTTCTAATGGCTGAGTAATATTCCATTGTGTATATGGATCATATCTTCTTTATTCATTCATCTGTTGAAGGGTATCTTGGGTCTTCCCACAGTTTCACTATATTGGACATTGCTGCTATGAGTATTGGGGTGCATGTGGCCCTTCTTTTCACTTCTGCCTACATTGTTAAAATGAATAAATTATAGTTTCCATCCTCCATTAGCCCTCTATTCTTTCTAAGAGAAAGGAAGCACTTATTGTCTTTCTTGCCTTTTACTTAAATTCAGTGGGTTAAAGATCTTTTAATGAGGATTTCAATTCAGAAAAGCTAGATTAAGCTTGACTCATTTGTAAATCTTTCAAGCATATAATTTGTTTTACATGGCTTGATTAGTGTTTTTGCTAGTCATGATTAATTTGGTTATAATCAAGTAATGATATTGAAAGATTGCTTTATTATTTTTTTTAGTTTAACTCTTTGAATGTTCTTATTTATGTTGTTCTGTTAACCACTCAATTTTAAAACCACAGGCAATTCTTGAATTTTTAATGTCTTCTACTGTACATATATAGATAATAATTACTTCCTTTATCTTCTTTTTTCATTTTTGAGGAGAAAAATGTATGAATGTATATAAAGTCTTTTTTAATATACATTATGCTCTGGTGCCTGTGTGGCTCAGTCAGTTAAACATCTGCCTTAGGCTCAGGTCATGATCCCAGGGTCCTAGTATCAAATTCCATGATGGGTTCCCTGCTCACTGGGGCGTCTGTTTCTCTCTCTCTCTCCCCCTCCCCCATTGTTCATGCTCTCTCTCGCTCTCAAATAAATACAATCTCTTAAAAATAATATGTATTATCCTTTCATTTTTCACTTACATGTTCATGTAGAATGATATAACTTCTAATAAATCTACTGTATTAAGGCATTTTAAAGATCCTACAGATAACTGTAGCAAATAGTTTGATGCACTGGGCCACATTTCTTCAGTCCATATGATTTAAGCATAGTTTGTATAATAGACAGACTTTAAATTGGACCAAATAATCCTGTCTTCCAATATTTACACACTGTGTAATTCCTTCTGCCTGAGTGTGAGCTGGATCTAGGGACTCATTTTTATTTTTTATTTTATTTTGTTTTTTTATTTTAAGTAGGAACCATGACCAGCATGGAACCCAACACAGGGTGTGACCCATGACCCTGAGATCAAGACCTTAGCTTAACTGACTGAGCCCCAAGGCATCCCTAGTGACTTACTTTTAAATAGAAAACAACAAAAGTGATAGGATGTCCCTCTTGTGATTAGGCTACAAAAGCCATTGACTTCCATTACGTTTATAGACTGTTTTCATTACTTTCTTGGCTTGAATGCTTTAATGAAGCAGACTGCCATATTGAAGAAGCTATTATGGCAAAAACTGGGAGGCCTATAACCATCAGTCAAATAGGAACTGATGACTTTAATTTAATAACTCACAAGGAATTGAATTCTATCAACACCTATTTGAGTTAGTTGGGAAGTGAATCCTTCTTTGTAAGGGCTTTGACATGATTGGCACTTTGGCTGACATCTTCATCATAGCATTCTGAGAGTCCCCTGAAGCAGATAAGTTGCATCATATTAGAAACTAGTAGAGTAGAAGGTATACTTTATAGTCAAGAGCGCGCTAACTTCAAAAAGTCTATTGGAAAGAGATACCAATAGTAAAAGTGGTCACAATATTTTGTCAACTAAGATACTGAGAAAAATAAAAGGTATGTGACTATGTACCCAGGGAAAACAAAATAAGTTCTATGAGGAGGTCAGAATCTTGATCTAAGGGAAAATTTTTAAATACCTTTGTTAGCCACATTTTTTAACCATTAGAAATTGCAATATGAACTTGTGTTAATTATGGAAAGGCTAACATTATCAGCATGCTCTAAGAAATACTTAAAATTATCAACTCAAGTGGCTTTCTCTGAATTTCTGTTTATAATAAATAGTTCTAATTCATATGTAAATTCTCTTTTATGATTTTTAAGATGCTATAAAATCATCTTTATGAAGAAGGAACTGTAAAAGAAGACTTCAAATAAATTATTTCAGTATATGAAGAGACAGACAATTGTCCAATCAACATCTATTTTACCTGTCTTTTCCCAAGTTTTCTCTGGAAAGATGGCAGCCTACCTATAAATAGAGTGCCTAAGCATTGCTCATAGCTAGTTTTGGCCATGTGACAAAGTTCTGGCCAAAGCCTGATGACTGGAAATTACACCAAGTCTCTTCACGATCTCTAAAAAAATGCTATAAGACACCTCATTTTCTTTTTCTCATTTTCTACATGCTGTGAAGTATCCTAGGGCTTATGCTTAAAACACAGAGATAAACACTACATGGTAAAAACAGTAGGGTCATCTATGAATTTCTCTCCTCTGGATTTTATGCAAGAGAAAAATCTCTATTTTGTTTAAGTCATATTTAAGGTCTCTTTGTTACAATTGTGTTGCCTTCATGTAACAGTATCTAATATTGGAGGTATTAACATTGGAGATATAATCTGTCTTACAGATTGGACTCCTTGCACTGATATAAATATTGAATCTGAAATCTGATGACGCTTGTTATGCTATGGCAAAGAAGATAAATTTCTTATCTTCAGTAGATTGGAAAGAAGATCATATGCTTAAAGCAATCTGACGATCTAACAAAAAAGACTAGGAAAAGTCAGAATGTATGTTTGTTTATCACAAAAGAGAACAAAGAAGAACCTTAAGAAGGAATTAATCAGTTTGAGACTAGAGATAAGATGGAGTACAGCTGCGCTTAACAGGGGCATCCTCTGAATATGGCCTGCAATCAAATCAATGAGAGATCCAGTAATTTCGAGACTTACAGGGTTAGAAAAGCCAACTAGTTCCAAATTCCAAACATCAAAAATATGAGTGCCATTAAAAGTCATTTTCATGACCTTCTCATTAACTACATTTTGTCTGGAAATTTTCAGTCTATGTTGAAATGTTTAATTTGTGATTCAGTGACTTCCTTAAAGTTAAGAGGAGGCAAGTGTTCATGCCTCAAACAGAAAAAAAAGACATATCTCCCATTTTTCCCAATCTAATTTCTGAGAAAGAGGAAGGAATCTAATTGACAGAAATAAGATACCAACTTTATTATTTATGAAAAATAACTTTTAGGGAAAATTTCAATTAAGTGGATATAATTTGTTTAATAATATTTCCACCTGAATTAAATAGATTTGACCTCCATTTGAAGAAAACATTAAGAAAATAAAAACTCGGGGATGTCTGGGTGGCTCAGTGGGTTAAAGCCTCTGCCTTTGGCTCAGTTCATGATTCTAGGATCCTGGGATTGAGCTCCTCATCAGGCTTTCTGCTCAGCGGGGAGCCTGCTAGCCCCAACCCTGCCGGCCTCTCTGCCTACTTGTGATCTCTGTCAAATAAATAAATAAAATCTTAAAAAAAAAAAAAAAGAAAGAAAGAAAAGAAAAACTCTACTCTTCTGTGGCTACTTCTGGAACTGCTATTAGAAATACAAATTAAAAAAAAAAAAGAAATACGAATTTTGCTTTCAAATGATATCATCACCAAACAATAAAGACATTAATATACTAATTCCAAAGTCATTTTATAATCAAGTCTGTTTCATTTTTTGTCCCAAGTTTGGTTCAAGCATATATGTAGAATAAAACTCATCATAGGGGTTGGGATGAGATTGAATGAATGGCATTAGAATACATCAAGTTTTAAGTTGGTGTCTCCCTTTATGAAGTTCCTAAGGAAATAATAAAGATGAAATAAAATTTTCTTTGAAGGTTAAACTCCAAAATAAAGATCGAGGGAATTCTTGTGAAAAGTAAATTATCTTATGTATTAATCACCCGTGGCATAACCAGTTCAAAATTCTTTTTCTCCAGTTTCTTACTCTGCTTAGCCTCAGCCAGACAGAAGTAAAACACAGATGACTTCTATGATTCCTGTCATGACATCCTTTATTGTGGTTACTTTAGGACCTAAAAATTTAAGGTAGTTTCCCATGTATGATGGGGTTAATGGGTTATGTAATTAGAGTAGTAAAACAGTGGCGGAAACATAGTAAATTTTAAACAATACATCATTCACAGACTCTATTTCACATACTTGAATGAGAAATATAGTCCAACAGAAAATCTTTGCTATTGAATTTTATCTGTTACATGTCTGCACTGAAAATTGAAAACTAATTTTTGCTTAGAGCCCCATTTTTTCCCATATCCATGTGTGCTTAGGTAAGAATGTGCTTATAAAACTTAGTATCAAGCACAGCATCCAACATACTGACAACCCACAAAGCTGGTATTCTTGTATAAAAATCGTCACTCAATTTTGCAAACTTCTGTAATTTACAGTGACCTGAAAAATGTCACAATTCCACATAACATGTTTTCTAAGCCTGAGTTTCAATCCAACCACCACATTTTGCTTCTGTAATTCTATTCTGTATATTTTTAGTATTCATGGCTAATGCATTAGACGCTATGATTGACAAGGACTAATAAATAATAATCCTTTTTCCCTCCCTGAGTCCAGACATGTGGGGTAAAAATCTCAGCTTTATTATTACTAAAGACTGACTAGAGAATGTGGCTTTTATATATGGGCACATGGCCTTACAAATAATTTATCCTTAATATAGGAAGACCTATGCATATAAGAATAGCTTGATAATGACAGGTCTCTTCAAAGCAGTCCGTCCTTAACTTTCTGATACCAATGAGCTGATAATGTGTGTTATCTGCAAGTAGAAGAAGTATAAAAGTAGAAAAAAGAAGAAACTCAGTTGAGCATTTTAAATGTTTTCTCTAAAAATTCATCAAATAAGTAAATCATTCTCTTTCCTTGGAGAGTAGTAAGAAGGTATAATCTAAAGTCAGGCATGGTTTTCTTAAAGACAGTCCTCCATATGGAACCCTAAACCAAGGGGTAAGAAGTCCCCACCCTAATATCACCACCGTATTTGTCATGTGCAAAGTGCTAATTTGGACTTCATCTACAAAATTATAGTATTGTCCTCAAGACATTTATAATATAGAATGACGTATAGAAATATGTAAATAATTAGAACGTAGCCAACTAAGTGCTATAAATAGATGTGGAAAAACTCCCACAGTAAACTTGGAGGATGGAAAATTCATTCTCCTTTTAAAGGTGAGATCACAGGATACGATTTACAGACAATTGGTATTTAAACACACAAAAATGATAATGTGATAAAAGGAAGAATACAATTTTAGAAATTAAGAAAAAAAAATTTTAGCAATTAAGAAAAAAATCTCTCAGAGATACTTTGTATTATTCCTCTGATCCTACATAAGCCACTTGAGTTGTAAAATGTTGATTATATTCAATAATATGTGTTAAATTTGGTGAATCCTCTAGGGCAAAAAATGAGTGCTATTTCTCAGGATCTTTCATAATTCATGAGACAGTAAACACTGTCTTCTCTGTGAAATTATTAGGCAAAATAAAAAAAAAATGTCAACAACTATGGCCTACCATAACTTAATTAGCATTGTGCCTGACACTAGAACCCTCAAAGTCTCAACATAATTATCTATAAAGTTAATACCGCCTATAACTCAGAGTTCTTGTAGAAAATAAACGAAGAAGAGATCAAATGCCTGTAATACCCTATAACACAAGCTGATGAATACTAGGGTTTTAGTAAGTGGTAGCTATGCTTATATATTTTCTCTTCTTATTATTAAAAGCATGGAAGAGTTATACATTTTATATGATAATTTTTGAGTACATGCTATGAAAAAGTTAATATCCCAACTTGTATGAGGGAAACTCATAAGATTATAATTAATCTCTGACCTCGAGTTAATTCAAGTTTATGGTACAGTTAATATTTGTTACTGTGGAAATTTTCAATAAATTTTCAGGAAAAAATGTCTAACTTACAAAGAAATATCCTGCCAAGACCTAAAAACATTAATATATAGTCCTAATTCCATACATTAGTTTGGAATTTTGGATTTCTTGTGAATTATCAGACTGATAGGATCATTTGTCTACATAAGATTAAGGCAATGAAACTTCCATTTCGTCTAGTGGAAATAATGGTCAATAATTGAGGTCTTCTTTGTTTCCTTCTGTAACATGAGTGACTTATAGAAGTTAAAGGAGGCTTTGCTGAAATCCACTAAAAAAATATTCAATTAAAAATTAGAAAACAATTTTGGATTTTTCTGATAATATGAGAATCTGACATAGACTCCATAGCATATAAGGTGATGTTTTGCTGATAAGTATTCATTTATAATCACAATATACTGTAACCAAAATACACACTCTTCATGATTCAATTCAAGAAGAAATATATTTATGTTGAGCAGAATATGCATTATTAAGAGGTGTTCAAAGATACCAAATCAAATCTGGGGCCCAGGAGCTCACAATTTATTGTATGATAAATAAATATCTATAATGAAAGGCAGATTTTTTTCTCATAGTGTAGTTTCAATTGGTTTTCTTCCTCCAAATTTTTATTTAAATAGCAGATTTTTCAAAGGCTGTGAATAAGGAGAAAAAAGAAAAAGATATTCATTGAGAAGGGTAGAAACTATTTATTTTACATATAATAGGATAATAATCAGCTTGCAGAAAAACTTAAATGATAAAACATACCTAGGATATATAAAATGTGTGTCTGGGTGGCTCAGTCAGTTAAGCATCTGCCTTCCATTCAGGTCATGATCCTGGTGTCCCAAGATGGAGTCCTGCATTAGGCTCCCTGCTCAGGGGGAAGTCTGCTTTCCACGCCCCCGTCTGCCCCTCCCCCTTGTTTGTGTTCTTGCTCTCTGAAATAGATAAAATCTTTAAAAAAAAATCAAGATAAAATGAATAAGTAAATTATAATGGGTATGTTCAAGAAACATCCATATATATGCTGTATGTATATATTATGCTGCTCTCATTTTCATATTGCTTTCTCATTCAGAATTTATACCACAATAGCTCTACAAAAGCTCTATATTTTCCCTCATCTCTAGAGATAACCACTTTCTGAATTATTTTTCCTTGAGTCATTCTTGAGGCTTACGTGTTACTTTGTCTGGAATTCTTTAAGGCAAACACACACATTAATGCTATTCCATGTTAATCAATGCCCATATTGTAATTACCACATCAAAACATTTATAACACACAATTATAAATGTCTTTTTACTAGTCTACTTTTTATTGTAGATGCTGTGTAGAATACTGAATCTATCCATACTGTCTAAATTAATTCTCCAGCTGGGTAATCTTGGGCCTGTTATAAAACACCTCCTAGTTTGCTATAGCTTTCATTTATAATTTGCAAATAATGATATAAAAACCCACCTCTGGAACTTACAGTAAATATTAAATAAGTTAGTACATGTGAAAGACTTTAAATAGTATCCAGAATATGATATATAAATGATTTAATTATTCAAAATTATATCACCAACATCTACCTACTGGCATTCAATACATTTAAAATATATTTGTGCAATGAATTAATATATCCTTATCCATAGACAGAGTTTGAAAAAATGCATATCAAATATTGAAAATTACTGTGTTTATATGGTAGAAATTCAAATAATATTCTATTTTATGCTGAGTTTAGCTTAGTGTTTCATTATCTAAGTTTGATACATTTTACATGTCTTATTTCACAAGGAAATTTTTGCCACTTAAAACATATTTATTGATATAAAGTAAACTTGAGTTATTATTGTGAGTTCTCTGTTATTTCTTTGATAGTCCAATGTTGAAAAATTTCATCTTATAAATCATTTTTTAAAAATATATTCTGCTTTCTGGAATACCTTATGCTTTTTAAGAATTTTAAAATACATTCTCCAGTTTTATGATTTTGTTTTTTACAATCAAATACTTTTTTCATTCTAGGGAGTGAATCATGAATATTTAAATTGTTTGTTTACTTTATAGTTTAGTCAATGTTTTCAACTTTTATCATTTATTGCCATGAGTACAACAAAAGGTACAAAATACCTTTTACCTATGTATTTTCTGTGCCATTTTAAAAACTATGTTTTTGGATTTCATGTTCTGATCAATTTCTCTCTTAGACAATTTGGTGCCCATATCAATATGTGTAAACATTTGTAGATATGAAATGGGGGATGTTATCAGCTATGGTAAATGCTCTCAATCTTCTCTCATTTTCTTATTTATATTTTTTTTCCTTTCCTCTTCTCATCTTGCTTTTACTTTTATTTCACCAGGAAGGTATGAAAATTCAAAATTTGTGTGTCTAGAAGCAAAAGTCCAAGATTATAAAGTCAAAATGGAGAAAACTACAAGAACAAATAAGTCTCTCATTAACTGGCAAATGACCACAAATGATGAGCAAAATGAATATTTGACCAATACATATAACAGATTTGAATTTATGTGCGTATTTAAAATAACATACTAAACAGAACACTTCCTTCATGCAAAATACACATTCTTTCCAGCACATGGGATATATATATAGCAGTTGGTCATATGCTGCATCACAACAAATTTCAAAGATTTGAAATTATATAGTTCTCTAACATCTCAGTATAATGTAAAAAAAAAATTGCTTAAAAGGTAACTGGAAAATATCGTATGTTGAAAATTAAGGGATATACCTCTAAGAGAAATGAAAATAAAAGAAGATAACAAAAAATTGGATAACTTTTGAATTAATGGAGGTGTTAATTAACACTGTTATGGCGACTGTTTTACAATACCTAAGTAATAAATTAACATGTTATACACCTTAAACTACACAATGTTATATGTCAATTCTAACTCAATAAAACTGAAAAAAAGGTTTTTAAATATAAAAAGATAATGAAAATACAATATATCAAAACTTACAACCTATAATGAAATCAGTACTTAAAGGAAATTTTATAGTTATATATTTATATATTAGAAAAGAAAAAAGTTTAAATAAAAAAAGAAAAAGTCCGAAAATTAGTGATCTATGCAACTATCTCAAAAACATAAAGACAGATCAGGAAATTTGATCTAAAGAAAAGAGGAAAGAAATATAAACTTTAAGAGTCAAATTTTTAAAAATATTTTAAAACTCTATACAATAATTTAAAATTTTTATAGTAGGTTATTTAAAAGCTCAATGAAGTGCTATACCTCTGGAGAAATTGTTCAAAAAGAAATAAGACAAATAAATAATACCAGAAATTTAAAATAATTACCGTGTAAAACTCACAGATATTATAAAGATCATAAAATCATATTGATATAAAACCCAGAGTTATCAAACAGCATTTTAAAAAAGCAGTATCTTATACATACACAAAATTCAATCCTTAAGTGGGTTCAGTATCTTTTTAAAAATAAAAATAAGGGTGCCTGGGTGACTTAGTTGGTTAAGTGTCTGCCTTCAGCCCAGGTCATGATCTCAAGGTTCTGGTATCCAGTCGCATTGGGCTTCCTGCTCTGCTAGGAGCCTGCTTCTCCCTCTAACTCTGCCTCTCTCTCTGTCTCTCATGAGTAAATAAATAAAATCTTTAAGGAAGAAAAACAAAAATGTGAATAAATAAACATAGCTTATAAACTGTCAGCTTTACAAGTAACTAAAAAATGTAAAACTTAATTATCTTTTTAAAAAGATATTATTTATTTATTTGTCAGACAAACATTATTTTGTCAGAGACAAAGAGAGAGAGCGTACAAGCAGTCTCCCCACTGAGCAAGGAGAACAATGCAGAACTCGATCCCAGGACTCTGAGATCATAACCTGACCCGAGAGCAGACACTTAACTGACTGAGCCTTCCCAGCATTCTGCAAAACTTAATTATTGATATTATCTTCTATTTAAATAAAAATGTTAACCTCTTAATATAGATCAAATTTCAAAGCAAGCAAAGTAACAGCATGAGATAGTTATTTCCCATCATATGGCAACAGTATCAATCATGTCTTTGACCCCAAACCTCTACTTCCGAAAATTTCTCCAAACAAAGCAATGCAAAATGCTGCCCTCAGTGTATGGTCAAAGGTATTCAACCCTTTCTTATAATTACTCAAATCAGCAGAAATCCAAAAGTGCAGGAGAAAGGATATAATATTAGCATGTAAGGACTTCCTCTACTGCAGGACAATAGTTTTTGCTGGAAAGTCTGCAAGGGAAATGATAAGTAGTGAATCCACAGAAAATTCGAGGACCAGGCACTGCAGCACTTTTTGTGTCATTTGGTCAGGTAGAACACACAGGCACTGTCCCAGAAATTGTCACTGGTAAGGTAAAAACCTACCCAACCCTTACAAATGTGAAAGAGATGCAAGCCTTTTTAGGGATGTTAAGGTCTTGGAGGACTTTTATTCCCCATCTGGCACAATGTCTCTGTCTTTAATCCTCCTGGTAAAGGAAGAGCATGTAGGGGGCTGGGGATCAGACAAGCAGGCTGATTTCACTACAGCAAAAATACTAATAAGACAGATTTTATTTATTTATTTATCAGAGAAAGAGTGCACATAAGCAGGGGAGCAGCAGGGAGAGGGAGAGGGAGAAGCAGGCTTCCCACTGAGCAGAGAGATTAACATGGGGCTCGATTGCAGGACCCCTGGGTCATGACATGACCTGAAGGCAGATACTTAACCAAGTAAGCCACCCAGGCACCCCAAAACATATTAAACCTCTAGGCATCTCCCAAGCAGGGCTACCATTTGAGTTATACGTGTTTGATTCCAGAAAACATGGGTTGGATGCTGTAGCGGAAACAACAGAAGGAGAGAATACCCCTAGGATTTAGGTCCCAGCTCTGGAGGGGGCTGAAACCTGAAATACTCCTAGAGAACGTCTCCTAGCAGTGTAAGCAGTGCTCTTCCAGGTACAGCCTCTCCCAAAGGCACGTTATATGATGATAAAAACATAGACCCATCTCTGCCATGGCTCAAACCCCAACCTTAACCAAAGGACATGCTTATTTGCAACAGATCAGCCTCTGGTCCTCCAGCCCCCTGTCACTGGAATGTGAGTGCTATTAGGCCCTCCAGAGTATGCAGACTTCCCATGGGAATCTATTTCAGTGGTGGCCTCTGTGGCCCATAGCCAGAAAATGAGGGAAATTCCTGTTGATGCTTGGTATTCAGATGGATCTAGTCTAGGCAATTCTATTTGCATGGACTGCAATTGCAAATCAGCCCAACACTAGCACTGTCTGGATGGAAACAGGAACAAACCACAGCAGCTGGTGGGTGGGACTCAGAGTGGTCTTTCTAGTAATCACTTATGAGTCTTGTTCCTTAACCCTTTACACGACAGTTGAGCTGTTCTAAAGGGATTAACTTTATGCTTGGAAAATGGGAAGCCAAGGGGTGGGTTATGAAGAGGACCTTTTGGGGTCAGTATATGTGGAAAGACATTTGGGTTCACCTGCAAGAGATTGAGGCAGTCGTCACTCTTCCACAACCCAGCTCAAAGACACTGATACTTGCTGGCATCAGGAAGCTGATGCCCTAGATCAGGTATGAGCCCCAGAAACTGACCCTTCAGTAGATAAAGCAGATTGGATACTAGAAAGGACTGACACAGCAGTTCCCAGGGCAGATGGCTATTGCCAAGGATGCTGGATTACCCTCGAAATACAGTGATTTCATTAATGCAGTAACAACTTACCTTCTAAACAATATCAAAAGCAGCTGCCAAAGGAGCTGGGTCCACCCATCTGAGTTCCTAACTAGTAAGGCATTGGCAAATTGATCATACTGCCGCCCTCCTTTAAGTGAAGGTTCTAAATATGTCCCGGTTTGGGTGGATACAGCATCTGGTTAAACCAAGTTTTCCCATGTCACCATGCAAACCAATTCGCTACTGTTATGGAATTCAAGAAGCTGAGTACCAGGTATGGATGCCCTCATTGAATAGATAGCTATTGGGGGTCACATTTCAAAAGTCATGATGTATAAGCCTGAACAAAAGAACATGCCATTGGATCCAGGTTCCATCTCCCTGCAAGCAGCAGAGTTAAAAACAAAAAGAATATTAATGCAGGAGATTAAATTACTAACAAGTAAAATGACCTTCATTGTGAACACTAAAGTACTGTCTCAGGGTTTAATACCTTTAAATGATCAACTGGTAGGTCCTTTGCCCTGACTCTCACTGTGGATCAATACTGCATGTTGTTCAGAACATCAAGCCTCATTATGTCTGGGAAATTATCTACTGGAATTTACAATATGATGTCTTGCCAGGGTGGACAAGTTACTGTACTCCTGGGTAAGGGCAAACTACTCAGTCTCCACTGGGACCTTGTTGTCCTGCTGCAAGATTCACCTGTTGAATGCATTATACTTGGCATAGAATATGCACCATTGAAAGAGGGATCCTCGTCTGGAATATCCCATCCTCAGCCCTTCTTACACTTGCCAGTGCTGCCTCTAGTAGACATCTTGTATGGTATGTACAACCTGGTCAAATTCCAAAAGCTGCAACCACATCCCCATCTAAGGATCAGGACACAAGTGTAATTCTTATCGAGGGGAATACTTCCCCATACAGGATCTTGGCTAAATATCTGTCTTTCATCCTTAGATTTCTGCTGCTTCTGTGGTGTCCAGTCATGGGATCAGCATCTAATGGAAATACTTCTCTACAGTGGCCCCATTTGTTTGCCTGATGAAGAAATCAATCCAACTGTTGGGTGTGAGGGCAGCTGTTCTCTCTAGATTTTCAGGATTGTCATGGTGAGCATCACCATTCCAGGGAGGCAATTAGAAGTTTCAAAACAATACACTAAGGAATAACAAGCTAGAACTAGTGTTCTCAATTTACCTGACATTACCAATTTTGATCCAGAAACTGGCCTGTAGTACACACTTTCAAGTACACTAGGTATGGGAGTTGTCATTTTGTCAAACTCCATGAGCACCCTGTCAAACTACTGACCTGAAAATACCACTATTGGATAAATGAGTAGTTATACTTAGGTTTGGGATGGGTTTATGTGGCTTACCCCAGATTTTGAAAACTGAGCACCTGGGCATCCCTATGTTGCGAACAGAAAAATCACTCTAAAAAGAATCAATCTAGTTTTACCAGAAATACCAGGACTATGGAATGGTGTAGTCATTCTGCCATATTAATGGGTAGCAACTGGTTTGGCATTGACTGGTTTTATCACCAAGTATGCATTAGGTGGCTCCAAATGGGACCCAGTGTGGTTTCTACCTGGGTTGTTCTGCTGCTGTGCCCTGGGTTTTCCTGAGGACAGGAGAAAATCTGCCCCATGGTTACAATTGCCAACCTCCTCCTCAAGGCAGGTAAGCATTGTCTGTTGTCTACGGGTGTTATCATTTGGTTTCAGTCTTTGTCCGCTTCATTAGGCTGGAGTACATTATAATACACATAGAAGCCTTCATTAAGTTTACCCAGAAAACCTTAAATGACAGCCAATAGAGCCTGTTCTCACTGAACACTAAGGAGAACATCTGTCCTCCAAAATGGTATAGCTTTGGCCTGCCTCACAAAGATACACTTGTGACATTATACAAACAGAATGTTGTGTGTTCATACCTGATGAGTCTGCTAGTGTAAATTACATGAGGGCACAAAGAAATGCCCTGAGCAATCTGTCCCCCAGACTAGAGGGCTCAGTAAATCAACAATTGGGATCATGGGGCTATTGGTGGAAAAAGTTGTTACTGATCTTGAGAATTGCTATCATAACCTGTGTTTTCTCTTGCACATGCTGATATTGTTACTTCTGTATCCAATGCAGCCAGATTGCTATCAAATGAGCTACCTCCATGCTAGTGAAACTCTTTGCTTATTGCTGAGGGCACAGTGGAAGGAAGAGGAGTGGAAGAGGAGCATATGGGACTATAAGAGCCCATCATAATAGGTGCAATACTGGAAGAAGTCATAAAAAAGACATGACTGCCAGTTGATCCTCAAGCTAGACTTGGGTAATCCCCACCTCTTCCCAGTCCTCAGAAATTTGGTTTCACTTGCCCTTTCTGCTCTCAGAAGCTGCTCCAAAGACACAGTCTTGAGACAGAGATGTGGTGTGGAGGCTATCTGGCCTGGGTACATGACTAAAGCCAGTTAAGTCCTCTATATAGAAACTTCCAAGATTCCAGCAGCCAGGTGCAGAAATCTACTCATCTTTCTGCTGCCCAGGATGAGCTTCTCAAGTGTTCCTTGCATATGAAACATGCCACCCACCAATCTGGACTGGTCTGCCTCTTTCTTTGGTCTCTCCTTACCCTCCGGGTATACAGGGGTTGGTTTTAAATTATACCTGGAAAGTTCCCAAAGAGGTTGTGAACCAACAGATGCATACACTGAAACACCATGCAGCCACTGTGAATATGAAAGATCTAATGGCAGAAAGATTCTTATATGTAGAGAAAATAAAGCAAGATGTAAGTTATTTATATGGTGTTGCCTCATATGTACAAGTATATATCTTTCCATCTCTGAATTCATCTAGTAATTTTTATGTTATATTTCATCCATTAACTGCTATAAAAGAAAACAAATATATTAGCAGTCTCCATGTGGTGAGATTATAAGTGATTGTAATTTTATGTTTTCCTTCCTGTACTTTTTCTAATTAGCACATTTATCTTTTTTTTTTTATCAGCAATCAATAAATAAACATAATGACCATATGGAGCCAATCTAGGTGTATAGACTCCATCAAGTAATATTGTTTTAAACAGACCTCTTTCACTGAGTTTGCTAAACATCACACACCATAGATTTCACTTCTTGTTTCAAGCTTTAGTAAAAAAGAAAAAAAAAGTATTTTGTTGTACACAATACTTTGAAAAACATGTAGAAATGAACACATGCAATATTGCACCTGCTCTTGTCCTGGAATACTCACAAGCACCAAGGTTGTTTGGGGTCAGACATTTTTAGTAGATTGAATGTAGTGAACTCTGGGTGCTAAGGTTGTGGGTGATCATGAATGTGCAGAGAGGCCAGTGTGAGTCATTATGCAAGGATTAGGAATACCCATGTAGTATGAAATTTCACTGGTCAGTGGAAGAAATGACTGCAATCAGCCAGTCATCTTAAATACACACTGAATTGTACTTAGAACCAGTGGGTTTGGTCCACAGTCATTATCCAGCACAGCGTCACAGACTATAAAATTATGTAAAAAGCAGAAATAAGGCAACATATAAATTTCCAGCAATCCAGATCTCCTTAAGAATAGGATGGAGCTATAGTTTTATGCTAAGTGAAATACATCAGAGAAAGATAAATGCCATATGATTTCCCTCATATGTAAAATTTAAGAAAAAAACAGATGAACATAGGGGAAAGAAAAAAAAAAGAGAGAGAGAGAGGAAGGCAACCAAAAAGACAGACTCTTAACTATATGTTAACTAACTAGAATTTAAAGAAAAAATTGAAACATAGGGGTGCCTGCGTGGCTCAGCCTGTTAAGCTTCTGCTTTGACTCAGGTCATGATCTTAGGATCCTGGGATTGAACCCCGAGTTGGGCTTCCTACTCAATGGGGAGCCTGCTTCTCTCTCTCCCTCTGTTTGCAGTTCCCCCACTTGTGGATGGGCTCTTTCTCTCTCTCTCTCTCTCTCTCTGTGAAATAAATAAATAAAATCTTTAAAACATTTTTTGAAACATAAAACAACCCTTAAAAAACCAAAATAGTACTTTTTTTCTGAAGGCCAACTGGTTCTATTGGAGGTTACACGACTTTAATAATACTCCTGACAAGGCTAACTACAAGTTTAGGTTCAGAAGTCAACAGTAAGTCAGTTTCTTCTGACTACAAACTGTCACTCATGCACAAGCCTGAACACATCAGGCTTAATATCTTAAATAAAAGCCTGAGCACATCAGGCTTAATATCTTTTTTTTTTTAAATTATTTATTTATTTGACAGAGAGAGATCACAAATAGGCAGAGAGGCAGGTAGAGAGAGAGAGGAAGAAGCAGGCTCCCTGCTGAGCAGGGAACCCGATGCGGGACTCAATCCCAGGACCCTGAGATCATGACCTGAGCCGAAGGCAGCGGCTTAACCCACTGAGCCACCCAGGCGCCCCAGGCTTAATATCTTAAATAAAAAAATTTAAGATAATTAAATCTTAGAAAATAGAATATTATTAGAATAATTTTAATGTAAGATCTTCAAGGTGGAAGAGACAGATTGACTTTGGAGTTCCTCAAGAGCCCTGTCCCAAGAGAATTACAGGTTGAATATTGAGGACAACTACAAGCCAACCAATCAGATAACTCAGATGAAAAGGATACATTCTAAGAAAGACATAAGCTACTGAAAATGACGCAAGAAGAAACAGAACATATGAATAATCCTAAAGCAGATAAAGGAATGGAATCACCACATTTAAAACTTCTCATAAATAAAAGCCCAGACCCAGATTGCTACACTAGTAAATTATGCCAAACACATAAAGAAAAATTTATCTAATTCTTTAGAAATTCTTCCAAAAAAACAAAAGAAACAATACCTTCTATTTCATTCTATGAGGCTGGTATTATCCTGATGCCAAAATTGAGGGCATCTCAATTAGACAATATCATAGACTAATATTCCTTATAAATGTAGACATAAAAATCTTTATCAAAATAATAGCAGAAATTCCTGGTGACTCGGTTAAGTGGTTAAGCATCTGACTCTTGCTTTGCCTCAGTTCATGATATCAGGAGTCATGGGACTGAACCCTGTTTGGGCTCCACACTGATCAAAGAGCCTGCTTGAGATTCTCTCCCTCTCTGTCTGCCCCTCCCCCTACTCTCTCTCTCTCTCTAAAAATAAATAAAATGATTAAAAAAATAGCAAATTGAATAAAGTACATATAAAAAGGACTATGTACCTTGATCGAGTGGCCTTTATCCCAGGTTTTTAAGGTTTGTTCAATAGCTAAAAATCATCCAATTTAATGCAAGATACTAATAGATTAAGGATAAAAGAATAAAATCAGGGGTTTTTTTAAGTATTTTCTTTATTCACATGAGAGAGAGAGAGAGAGAGACAGCAAGCAAGCATGAGCAGGGGAGTGGTGGACACAAAGGCAGAGGGAGAAGCAGACTCTCCACTGAGCAGGGAGCCCAATGTGGCGTTCAATCCCAGGACCTGGAGATCATGATCTGAGCTGAAGGCAGATGCTTAAACATCTGCACCACCCAGGTGCCCAAGAATGTAATCATTTTAATAGACTCAGAAAAAGCAATACCTATTCATGATAAGATTTCTCAACATACTAGAAATAGAAGGTAACTTTTTCAACCTGATAAAAAGCATCTAAGAAACCGATAAGCAGATAAACAGAATATAATTGCTCCATGAAATGCAATATTATTTGTCAATAAAAAGGAACAGTGTGCTAATACATGGTTATAGCATAGGTGAAATTTCAAAATATTATGTTAAGTAAAATAAGTGAGTATCAAATTAACACATATTGTATGATTTCATTATATGAAATTTCCAGAATAGGAAAATCTTTAGAGACAGATAATAGATTACTAGTTATCAGGGACTGAGGGAGAGGACCTATGGGGTTTCTTTAGGGGATGAATAAAATATTCTAAAATTAGATGGTGGCAAGAATTACTTAACTATGTGAATATCTAAAAGTGACTGATGTATATTTTAATAGGGTGAATTGTATAACGTGCAAATTAAATTTAAAAAAGCTGTTATTTTTTGAATAGAGAAAAAAGAACAATTAGGATTTGCTCATTGAAAAATTATTTTAAAAATTGTGATACTAGATTAGAATATTTTGAAGTGCAAATACAGGGAAAGTATAATATGTCAAAAATTTAATATGATGTTATCCTTAAGGTATCACAATGAAAAATGCTATATATAATTAATGAAACATCAGTTTTACTTATAATTAATAGAAATTGTTTTCTCTGTAAGAACCTCAACTAATTCAGCAAAGAATGACATATAGAATGACTTGACAGTTCCCCAAATTTTCCACTATGCATTTCACAGATACTAACTAAGGAGATGTGCTAAGGAATTTTACAGCCTGTAGCATGTGGTATACTTAATATAGATTATATTTGACTGACTCAAATTAGTATTTTAAAAATTGTTATGAATTTCTAGAAAAGTAATATGCCTTTACCTTAACATACAACCTGCCTTTCATGCTTTTTCAAGGTAGCTTTAGGTTACAAATTCAAGTCAAAATAAAGTGTATAAGGAATCTAACTAAAAAAACACAATTCCCAGACAGTGAGAAGAATCTGTAGAATTAATTAAATGGCACACAGCTACAAATACCAATACTAGTGTTATTGACTAATGTAACAGATTTGTTCTGGGAGTTATGTCCCACATTGATCTGGGTTCAAATCCTAGCTCTACAGTCATTTTGTGCTCATGAACCAGTCAACATCAAGTGCTCTTGCATTCCTCCAGTCCATCAGGCTATAAAATGAAGGGGATGAACTACGTAATCACTACAACTGCTTCCAGCACTAAATTCCTATTTTCCACATCTCCAATTTTGAATTTTTATTGATATTGCATTTAATGCCACTGAACTTGAAACACATCCATTAAAAAAAAAGTATGATGTTACATATCAAACCTCCAGATCACCCTTGAGTAAGAAATATGGTTGCTTTTGAAATTAAGTAAAAATATTACTTCACTAGATCCATTTAAGAAAGAAAACTAAATATTTGTAACCAGGCCAATTTAAGATGAAGGTGGAGGATGTCTATTGATGCACATATTTCAAAATGCTTTCTAATATTTCTACTTTAAACATGTTTGTGTGCTATGTTAATCATTTTAGAGTTTAGAGTCTCTGTTTAATACATGCATATTTTATTTCTTATTTAGATTTTTGTGTAATTTCTTCATTTTAGCTTTCTTCCATGATGAATGACTCAAGAATATTTCAGTATATTATTTATGCTGATTACACAAATTTATAAACCACTGCAACATAGTCAGAGCTAACTTTAGGAGAAGATAATCTAAATAGTAAATAGGAGGACTACTTAAATAAAAGCCTGTATGCATATTTAATAAAAATATTCAAGACTTCATATAAAATGCAAATTTAAATTGTTTTACCATGGCTTGGAACAGAAGAGAATTAGATAGTTTACTCCTGCCAAATTAGATGTATAACTGCTTTTTAAACTGGAAATAAAATAGCTTTGGAAGAAAGGGAAGAACATAAAGTATCCTTGATACTAAAAATGGATCATGCAAAATATGAAAAATCTCCAGTGTAAACAATATAATTAGAACAATAAATTTTAATTCTGTATGCCAGTTATTTAGTTGAGGATGAAACAATTCCCTCATTCACACTTTGCATTTCTGTGTCTTTGATATTCTGCTGTTATATACCCCATGGACAATGTTGCTGTGGCTGTGAAGGATATTTCCAGCCTTTACTTTGTTGCCTTATTGGCAAAGAAAAATCACAATTGTCAAACTTTTGTTAAAATAAGTTATAACCAATTTCTGACAACGCAAGTAAGCTCAAAGTATCCATAAAAATAGCTTTTGGAAAAACAGCCAGCAGCAATGTAACCCATGGGATAGCACAGTTATAACACAATACAAGTCAGATAATGGTGCTTCAGAATTTAATTAAGTCTGAAGGATTAAATAATGTAAAGAATTGATTTAAAACTATTTTTTATGGTGAAAAGAAAAGGAGAAAAGGATTAGAACAAGACACTAGTCAGCAACCGATTTCCAATGCATCATAATTAAGAGAGATTTAAAGTAATAATGATAGTAGGGGCAAGGTTTGACAATGGTTAGTAAAAATTTAGTTTGTTGTTAAAGTTACATTGCTAATCTTAATTGGGACGTTGTTTTTTCTTATTTCTAAAAACCCTTCAGGTTTTTTTTTCTAAAGCTGCGCTTATATAGCACTAAAAATTATTTGGACTTTAGAATTCAATCTAGACATTATTCTTCATATAAATCAACATTTTCAGTAGTTAATAAAAGGCAAGAATTGTAACTTTTAGCATCTGCATTCCAAGATAATTGTTAATATGAGCACTATTGAAATACCAAAAAAAAAAAAAAAAGCCAAAAAGAAAAAATTTGAAAATTTTATACCTTGAACAGAATTTGATCTAAATTGAGGTCTCATTCTTTTTTGTTTATTCTATCAAGTTTCCAATGATGTTTTTCATTTTTACCTTTGTTATCTTTGTTTTTAATTAATTTGATAGTATCCATTAAATAGTTGTATGCTTTTCAAATATACCATTAATTACATTCACTGTGTTAGAATCTAAATGAACAAATTTTCTACCATAATGAATGTCAACATTTACTAATTTAGAGATAAATCTGGTAAAAAGATAATGAAATATATGTAATATAGAATATTTTTATTTTCTAGTATAATACAAAATATACGAAAATTTACTTGTTTTAAACTGACCATTATTGCATAGTTATATACATTATCATAGAGAAAATCTTCAAAGTAACCAAGAAGATAATTAGAATTGGAAGCAGATTAATTAAATATATATTTTACATATTTTTTCTATAAATATATCAGTTTTCTGATAATTTTGCCATGGTCAACAGATCTTTTACTATCACAAATAACAAACAAGAACATTCATGATAAGGGGAATTTTTTATACTGTTTATTCTGTGAGTAAAATTCGATTAATTTTCTCTTTTTTGTGTAAAAGTACAAAAGAAGTTTGGCATTTTTAGAAACATGCACAATAGGTTTTATCTAGCTAGTAAATAAGATCCCTTTATTACAGAAAAAAAAGAAAATGAGAGAGAGAATATAAGAAAAGGGGAGGGAGCCGAAGACAGGTTTGAACAAGCAAAGAGGATTATCTGACACAGTTTCTGTGATTTTTGGTAGTGAGACACAGCTGGCCAACTGAGTCTGCAGTGAGGAATGCTTGGTTAATATATAATCAAACTCTCACCTTGCCCCATGATGTCATTCTAATGCTTTCTACTAGGCAAACCACCAGGAGCCAAAAAGAAAGGAAATTTTAATGTAGCCCCAATACATCAATGTATCAAGATTCACAGGGTGGAGTTTGGATCTCAATGTGAACATAAAGATAGCCAGAACACCACCCATAAAGAAAAACTGAATCTCAGTAACTGAAAAAACCGCATCATGAACCATTTTTACTATGTCAAGTCAGGTGTGCCTTAATATCTAAGAAGTGATAAATGCCAATAATTAGAGTAGCATGTTATCTGAAATGTTTTATAAACTTTATAGACATAACTAGATTGAATATAGTTGTAATCCTAGTTCATATCAGTAATGAAAAGGAGAAATTATCCTGATAGTGTAGGAAGTACTTTTATATTTTCTGGACATAAGCCTAGGTTTAGTATTAATAGGTAAATATATCAAACAATTGAAACATCTTAACATTTTTTCTCAATTCTGAATAAATAATGATGGCATAACAAACTATGTAAAGAATAATGTATATATAGTAGATGATCTTGTTTAGATGTTAAATAAATAATAAATCAAAAATATAAATGTCAGCCCGGTATATTCATTCAAGTAGATCAAATCGAGAATTTATAAAGCAACTTTTGCTTATTTTGTGACATTACTGGTCTTTTGTAATAAATTACTAGTGAATTCAAGACAAATAGTGTTTCTTACCTTGTCCAATAAGAATAAAATATTCAATTCTATCTTATAAATAACAAATTAATATTTGTGTATTTTACTGTAAGGATTTCTTTATTAGGAATTTGTTTTTAATAGCAGTTTCAAACTTAATTTACCCAAAGGAAATCCAAACAAGTTAATCCAAAGAACAAGCAAATTCCAGATTTGTTTTCTTTAAGATAGATTGATATCTAGCCAATTTTTATATTTAAGAAAATATTAGAAGTTGAACTGTTTTCTTTATCGTATGTGTGTTTGTGTTTATAATACAAAGAAAACTTAAAATTCAAAAAAAGGGGGGGGAACAAACTATCAAATTTAAAAATGTGCAAAGGTTTGAAGATATTCCTTACCAGAGAAGTTATATATATGGCAAATAAGAATATAAAATTTTGTTCAACATCATGTGTCATTAAAGAATTATAAATTAAAACAAGATACCACTACTCACCAATTAGAACGGTTAAAATTAAAAAAACAAAACTGATAATATCGACTGACAACAACGATTCAGGCAAGAGGAAATCCTAATTCATTGCTGGAGGAAATGGAAAATGCTTTAGACACAGAAGCTAGTTTGACAGTTGCTTATGAAACTAAACACACTCTTACCATAGAATCCAGCAATCACACATGCTTGGTATTTACTCACTTCAGTCCAAAATTTATGTCTACATAGAAATCTGTCATGAATATATAGAGAAGCTTTATTTATAATCACCAAAAAAGTGCAAGCACCCACAGTGTCCTTTAATAGGTTAATGGGTAAGCAAACTGATACATTCATTCATACTTTGGAATACTCTTCAGCAATAAGAAGAAACAAGGTATCAAGCCCTGAAAAGACATAGAAAAACCTTAAATTTATATTGCTAGTGAAATAAGCCAGTCTGAAAAAGCTACATAGCCTGTGATTTCAGTTTTATGACATTCTGAAAAAGGTAAAGCATTGTAGACAATAAGTCAGTGGGTACCATAAACCTAGAATGATTCTAAAATTTAAAAAGTTCAAGTTTCCATATATAACTGCTTTTCAAACCCTACTGTGTGGCTAACAGTTGTACAATTTATTATTGTAAAATTATTTTCTTCATGTTCTTATTCGCTTCAAAAATATGGCAGTCATTATTGGTATGCTATTTTGTGTGAATCAAAAAAGGTTTCACAATATGGTGATGGAGGAAAGAATTTCTTAACAACTCTACGAGTCTCATTACATGACCCTGATCCCTCCAAAATGGAAACTTAAATGTAGGATTCTGTATTGGAGTGAGCAGAGTAGTCTAATGAGCACACTTTTCTTTAGAAAGCCTATGCAGATAGTGAAGCAAAATGAGTGATCCATAAAACATTAATTTCATAGGGAGACGAGCATTATGATTTTACTTATGGACAGAATGTATTCTTTATCCCATATCAATTTTGAAAATCAGAACTTAAACTCAGGCTTGGTTATAATTCTTTTTCACAGCCTTATAAATTCTACCTCTCACCAACTCCTCCCTTTTTATTCTTCTTGTATTTTTCTTGCTTTAATTGGAGATCTGGGTTTGAAGGGTACATAAAGGCAAGCAGTTTGTTTATCTCTTACCTCTTGATGATACCTTTAAAACTAGCTGGTTATGAGATTCTTGACAATGAGTTTCTTTGGGTCTCTCCTGTCAAGAAGAATTCTCCCTTCCGTCCTGGCTGATTTTGATGACAGTTTTTTTGTTTTTTGTTTTTTTGTTTTATTTATTTATTTATTTATTTATTTATTTATTTATTTATTCCAATCCAGTGTTATCTGTTTGCTATTTTCCAGGGGTTCCTCAAATATTTTCATCTATCAGTAGCATACTTACTTATTTTATTTTTTGGTGCTGTTGTGTTATTTTATAATTTTCTTTCTCCATTCAAATAGAATTCTTAGAGGGAAGTCAGGTATACATGATAGTTCTGGTCAAGTTTTAAATAAGAAATCTCTATGAGAATCACTTCTGAAATACTTGAAATAGCATTTCCTCTGTCTATCATAATATCTCTATACAAAGTTTCAATAAATTTGATTTAAAATGAGTTCTGCCAGTCTGATTTGCTGAGGAACAGAATCTGTTTCTAGAACAAACTAATAGAGTTTGCAACAAAACAAAAGAAAAGCAAATATTTTTATCTTAATCTGAGCATTACAGTTTGAAATTATATGAGGAGAAGAATAAGGCCATAATCAATGTATATCAATAAAATGAAAATATAGAAGTCATTGTAATGTTTTATTCATTGAGAAGTTTCAGTAAGAGCAAAGCTTGAACATGCAAAGAACCTTTTCAAAAAGGTGAGAACTTTTGGATGGATATTGTATGAATGCCCATTAGGGATAATTTCAATAAATACGCACATATATAAAACAAAGGATGAGGGGCGCCTGGGTGGCTCAGTGGGTTAAAACCTCTGCCTTCGGCTCAGGTCATGATCCCAGCATCCTGGGATTGAGTCCCGCATCGGGCTCTCTGCTCAGTGGGGAGCCTGCTTCCTCCTCTCTCTCTCTGCCTGCCTCTCTGCCTACTTGTGATCTCTGTCTGTCAAATAAATAAATAAAATCTTTAAAAAAAACAAAAACAAAAAAAACAAAGGATGAGAATCAGGTAAAAATAAATTCCCTTTTCTACAATTTGTTAGCCTATTTTATTTGTTTTTATTATAAAATGCTCAGTGGGAAATATCAAGTTTAGGGTTTTTCACTATGTTGACCTTTAGGTAAGATACCTTCTCTGAGCAATGTACAAAACATACTTTGAAGGGAGAAGTATATTATTACTTATCCAAAATTGTTTTAAATTATTTTCATTTTAATATTTCTCAGCTATGTAGAAATATATAACTATGATGAATTTACTTAGTATTAACACATGAAATAGTAAACCAAAAAAAAAAAAAAAAACCCACAAAATAATGTAAATATAATGTGATTGAGGATGTTTTTCAGCTGTTGTCTAACAATGCAATTTCTTTTGAGTTTTCTGTATCTTCAGCATGGCGATGATTTCATTTTTCTACTACTTTTCTCTACTCAAAGCATTGCAGAACCAAAATGTTTGATTAGGAAATCATGACTTCTTTTAACTTTACTCAATTAGAATATATTATTTATATTAAAAATTTGCTCTATTCTTTTCCTATTTGTATCACCATATATATTTTACCATGTACACTAAAGTGGACCTATGCAACTATAGGACCAATACGACTATAAATGAAAAAGAACACACCAACACACATTGCTTTGTAACACTTGATTTAAATTGCTTGTACAAGTGATTCAGAAAATGTTCATGTGAATTTTTGTATAATTATCTAAAATAAAACTGCATACTTTACACCCCCACATATATTTAGATATTGTAGGTACATATATATTATGTATTTTTTCAAATATGTATTTTCCAAATATACCTTGGCAAACCTTTCTCATTCCTTCTCTAAGTCTTTGGAGCATTGTAGATTGGGTAATCAAACACACCTTCCCTTCACTTTATCCTGCGTAATTAGCAAAGTATAACATCTTAGAATTTTTCAAAAAAAACAAAAAACAAAAACGAGAATCTTATTAGCAGTTAAATCTATGGGCATGTTGCAAAAAGAATGATGAAATAACAATCTATAAAACTTACTTTAAAAGGATATAGAAGTCACTATGCGTAGTTACATATGTTGATAAAGGAAATATGGTTCACATTAAAAAGAAACTATCAGAATTACTTCTTTTGCTTTAAAGATGTCAGGTATCACATTAGAATTGACAAAGATCATTCATTCTATCTTTAGCTTAATGTTATCAATTAAATGTGCCTCACCAGCATAAGATCTTGATTGGTTTGCGTTTCAAATGTGTACTGGGACAGCATTAATTTTATGTCATCCAGAGCTATCTATAGTGATACAATCAGGGGCAATTTCATTTTCTTAATGAGATTCCTCCTAAGAGACAGACAGAATGAGAAACAAGGTAGGAAATTTAACATATATCCCTGGGGGGAATGTTATTCCTTGAAAGGTAAAAAAATTAAAGATAAATAGCAATGTTTAGCTTACAAAGTATTTCTTCTCTTAATATTTCAATTTAAATATTCAACATTTAACTTACAATGTATTTCTTCTCTTAATATTTCTTACAAAGTATTAAGGCCTGAAACAGTGAAGGATGGCACTCCACTATAGGGCACTTTGGTATAAGGATTATTTTGAGCTAAAGGCATTTGTAAAATGGTAGGTACAAGAATAACATGCTGACCTCCCCTTTTCTTCCTGAAAGCAGGAGATAAAAAACCCCTGTAAAAGAAAGATTCCTTCCCTATTTCAGGAGGGAAGAAACATTCTTATCACCAGAGAGGGGGAGCAGAGACCAAGAGAACTATACAAACAGGCCTTGTTAAAATAACTCTTCCTTTATTCTCTTCACTCATGTTAGTTACTTTTCCACAGTTGTGGTCTTTGTTCAACCTGATATAATGGTTAGGCAGAGCCACTACTTTGGGTCTTCATTTTTTTTTATAAGGGTGCTCCCATATATATGTAAGAATCTGTAGGTTTTTTTCCTTTTAATCAGTCTTATGTCAATTTACCCCTCAGGCCCAGTTGGAGACCTTAAGAGATCAGAGGTAAAGTTTTGCCTCCCCTACACCATTAAGACAATTTTAATACAATAGATCAATTAAAATGATGGGGCTGATTTTCCTTTCATTAATTGGGTACTGCACCTGTGCTGAGATGACACTTCCACAATTTTATTTCATATTAACCAAAATAGTGACTGGTTTAAAACTATATGTTAGTATATCATATGTATTGCTGAAATCCATATTATCTAGTAATATTTTATTCCTATTAGTCCAGCTTTGAATTTTCAGTGTCATTTGAAAATCGCAGTAAAACACAGTGATAGCAATAAATCACAGAATACTCAAAAACATAACTGAATTATTAGGCCAAAACACTTCTTATTTTTTTGTGACAAAATGGACTTCCGGAATTTTTCATGTTAACTTTCAAAAATAATTTAGTACCTTAAATTTAATATGTTTAATTATATTAGAGATGATAGATGATTAATAAGTAGATAGGTAGGTAGGTAGATAATAAATAAAACCATAAGTAGTGCTATGATTACAAGTCATACTGAAGTTTCCTAACGAGAGTGATTTTTTTTCTAGTTCTCCTGAATTTTTTCCACAATTTCTTTGCAGTGTTATTTTCCCTCTTTTTAGTGATTATAGAATTATTCTTAGTAGGTTTATTGTAAACTGTTTTACCTTCTGCTCTTGCTTAACTTTTTGTAGCTGATATTATCCATTCTGTTGGCCTCAATGATGTCCTCAGCAGATTTCTCTTCCGAACTTCCATTCTTACCAATTTCACTGGAATATTTTACCAGAACCTCAAATTTTTTTTCCAATTTATTTATTTTCAGAAAAACATTATTCATTATTTTTTCACCACACCCAGTGCTCCATGCAATCCATGCCCTCTATAATACCCACCACCTGGTACCCCAACCTCCCACCCCCCCGCCACTTCAAACCCCTCAGATTGTTTTTCAGAGTCCATAGTCTCTCATGGTTCACCTCCCCTTCCAATTTACCCAAATTCCCTTCTCCTCTCTAACACCCCTTATCCTCCATGCTATTGGTTATGCTCCACAAATAAGTGAAACCATATGATAATTGACTCTCTCTGCTTGACTTATTTCACTCAGCATAATCTCTTCCAGTCCCGTCCATGTTGCTACAAAAGTTGGGTATTCATCCTTTCTGATGGAGGCATAATACTCCATAGTGTATATGGACCACATCTTCCTTATCCATTCATCCGTTGAAGGGCATCTTGGTTCTTTCCATAGTTTGGCGACCGTGGCCATTGCTGCTATAAACATTGGGGTACAGATGGCCCTTCTTTTCACGACATCTGTGTCTTTGGGGTAAATACCCAGGAGTGCAATTGCAGGGTCATAGGGAAGCTCTATTTTTAATTTCTTGAGGAATCTGAACACTGTTCTCCAAAGAGGCTGCATTCCCACCAACAGTGTAAGAGGGTTCCCCTTTCTCCACATCCTCTCCAACACATGTTGTTTCCTGTTTTGTTAATTTTGGCCATTCTAACTGGTATAAGGTGATATCTCAATGTGGTTTTAATTTGAATCTCCTTGAGGGCTAATGATGATGAACATTTTTTCATGTGTCTGATAGCCATTTGTATGTCTTGATTGGAGAAGTGTCTGTTCATATCTTCTGCCCATTTTTTGACGTGTTTGCCTGTTTCGTGTGTGTTGAGTTTGAGGAGTTCATTGTAGATCCTGGATATCAACCTTTTGTCTGTACTGTCATTTGCAAATATCTTCTCCCATTCCGTGGGTTGCCTCTTTGTTTTTTTGACTGTTTCCTCTGCTGTGCAGAAGCTTTTGATTTTGATGAACCTCAAATTTAAATGGAAAACAACTGAAGATTTTAACTTCCCTTCCAAATTTGGCCATTCTCCTAGTGTGTAACAGTGAGATAATCTAATGCTCAAGCATTAGATGCTCAGGGTCCTATGCACACAGTCCTTTTCTCCTTCATGGGTTGTTCAATAAATTCAATCCATCACCAAGGCCTTTAGTGTTTACTTTTTAAATCACTTTTTTTTTTTTTAAAAGATTTTATTTATTTATTTGACAGAGAGAGATCACAAGTAGGCAGAGAGGCAGGCAGAGAGAGAGGAAGGAAAGCAGGCTCCCTGCTGAGCAGAGAGCCTGATGCGGGGCTTGATCTCAAGACCCTGGGATCATGACCTGAGCTGAAAGCAGAGGCTTTAACCCACTGAGCCACCCAGGCGCCCCACTTTTTAAATCACTTTTAAATTCATCTCTTTCTCCTCTACAGTGACACCAGTGCTACCATTAAGCCACTGCAGAAAATTTTACATTGCAGCAGTTTCTAATTAGTTAATCAGCCCCTAGTCTTTCCTCCCCAGAATCATTTTTTTTCTCATTGTGAAAAGAGAAAACATTTTGCAAAATTTTGACCTTGTCAGAAGCTTAAAGTCCTTCACTGACATTTACTTAGATTAGTATCTAAACTTTTGAATTTAGCTTTTAAGTCTCTCTTCCTGCTGCTTCTTTTATTGACTTCTCTCCACTGCCTCTGAACTTCATACTACAGCCACATGACAGAATTTTATTGTCTCATATCCCAAGCCTTTTTCATTTCCTGTTCCATGAATTACGCCTCTCTTTTCTCCACTCCAAAATCATTCAGCCAACTTCAACCTGCTCTCCTGTCTTTACCTAATCATCATTTAATCCAGGAGAAACTCTTAGATCCCTAACCTCTAGGACAGTGGCTCTCCTAAGACCTTGAAGCCTCACAACTCTATGCTGTGCAAACATTATTCTCATTTCAGAAATGAGAAGATTGCTTCAGAGCAGGTTAATAATATGCTAAAGCAAAAACATCAGAGACAGGATTTAAGCCCAATATATTAATCTAAAGTCTCCTATTTTAAATATGCTATCTCACTAATATAGCTATGCACAAAATAGGATCCAACCATAGGCCAAATTAATTTAATTTTTTTCCCTTTTTAAAAACAGTTATTTTATTTAAATTCTAGTAATTAATATATAGTGTATTATTAGTTTCAGAGGTAAAGTTCAGGGATTCATCAGTTGCGTACAACACCCAGTGTTCATTACATCATGTGCTGTCCTTCACGCTCATCACCGAGTTACCCACCCACCTTCTCTCCTGCAAATCTCAGTTTGTTTCCTATAGTTAAGAGTCTTTTATGGTTTGTCTCCCTCTCTCGTTTCATATTATTTTATTTTCCTTCCCTTTCCCTATGATTCTGTTTTGTTTCTTAAATTCTGCATATAAGTGAAATCATATGATAATTTTCCTTCTCTGATTGACTTATTTCTCTTAGCATAATACCTTCTAGTTCCAACCATGTCATTGCAAATGCTAAGATTTCTTTTTTTTTTCTTTTTTTTGATGGTGAAGTAATATGTTCACATCACATCTTCTTTATCTATTCATCTGTTGATGGACATCTGTTCTTCTAATCCACAAGCATGGAATATTTGTCTATTTCTTTCTGTCTTCCTCAATTGCTTTCATAAGTGTTTTATAGTTTTCAGAGTACAGATCCTTTACCTCTTTGTCTTGGTTTATTCCTAGGTGTCTTATGGGTTTTGATGCAATTGTAAATGGGATCGATTCCTTAATTTCTTCTTCTGTCTCATTGTTAATGTATAGAAATGCAACTGATTTCTGTGCATTGATTTTATATCCTGCCACTTTGCTGAATCCCAGCATGAGATCTAGCAATTTGGGGGTGGAGTCTTTTGGGTTTTCCACATAGAGCATCATGTTATCTGGGAAGTGGGAGACTTATCAAAAAGAAAAGAGAAATGACCCAAATAAATAAAATCACAAATCAAAGAGGAGAGATCACTACCAAGACCACAGAAACACAAACACTTAAAAGATAATAGTATGAAAAATTATATGCCAGCAAATTGGGCAATTTGGAAGAAATGGACACATTCCTAGAAATGTAGACACCCCAAAACTGAAACAGGAAGAAACAGAAAACCTGAACAGACCCATAACCAGCAAGGAAATTGAAGCACTAATCAAAAATCTTTCAACAAACAAGAGTCCAAGACCAGATGATTTACCAGAAAAATTCTATCAAACATTTAAAAAAGAATTAACACCTATTCTTCTGAAGCTATTTCAAAAAACAAAAATGGAAGGAAACTTCCAAACTCTTTCTATGAAGCCAGCATTACCTTGATCCCAAAACCAGGCAAAGACTCCACCAAAAAGGAAAACTGTGGACGAATATCCCTGATAAAAATGGCTGCCTAAGTCCTCATGAAGATACCAGATAATAGGATCCAGGAGTACATTTAAAAGATTATTCACCACTACCAAGTGGGATTTATTCCTGGGCTAAAATCAATCAATGCAATACATCACATTAGTAGAAGAGGGAACATATCTCAATATCATAAAAGCCATATGTGAAAAGGCCACAGCAAATATCATTCTCAATGGGGAAAAACTAAGAGCTTTTCCTCTAAAGTCAGGAACACGATTTGCATGTAATTTAATTTAATTTTCAAAACTACAAAGGTAAGAAACTCATTGGGGGTATTTAAAAATAGATGATGGTTATCCAGGATAAGTCAAGCATTTCTAATGAAAAAAAAAAAAAAAAAAAGCTTAAATTGACATATGTTAAAATTTACTCCACTCACAAATATATCTAGCTTTATCCCTCACCACCTATCTATATGTCTCTTTCTCTCTCTATTATCTACCGACTATCTATCTATCTGTTTCTCTATTTATCTATCATCATCATCCACTTCAGCTACCATCCTGCAAAGCGATGGCAAAGTCTAAATACATATATCAAATTCTCAGAAACAGTGCAGATTTAGTAATCTCTACCACAGTAACTCATAAAATTAAAATATCAGCAACACAGGGGAGCCTGGGTATCTCAGTGGGCTAAAGCCTCTGCCTTCAGCCCAGGTCATGATTCCAGAGCCCTGGGATCAAGCCCCACATCAAGCCCCATATTGGGCTCCCTGCTCTGCAGGGAGCCTGCTTCCTCCTCTCTCTCTCTCTCTGCCTGCCTCTCTGCCTACTTGTGATCTCTGTCTGTCAAATAAATAAAGTCTTTAAAAAAATATCAGCAACACAGATGACAAATGTTGCATATCAACTGAAGTTTATGCTCAATCAACTGGGTTTATTCCTTTTGTTTTTATTTAGAATCTAGAAGCTCCTAATTTCTGTATTATATTTTTAGTCCTGAAGAAAAAGAGTAAGAGAACTGATGGAAACATGCAATAACTCAAACATCTGTTCAGATGTGGTCTGTGTTATATCTACTCTCTGGCATGGATATATCCAAAGTCACTTGGATGGAACTTCAAGTAACACAACAATGGGTTGGAATATGTGATATTCTTACTGGAGAAGAGAGTGATACTTCAGAAAAAAATTATTTCCAATAGCTATTCCTGTGATGAGATTACTTATTCTTTCATTTCTGCCTTCCTTCTCATAAGTCTTTGCCTAATCCCACTTATTTTTGTACTATTAACTGAGTAGAGGAACTATTGATGAAAATGTTATAGAGTATGTGGCAGATACTTGTTTATTGAACTCCATTACAACATGGAACTTCAAAGATGCTTATGTTACTGTTACTTCCTCAAGTTTCATTTTTGTCAGATTGTCAGTGAGAATTATTTTTACAGCAACTTTCTTTTTTTTTTAATTTTTAAATTTTTCAACATAACAGTATTCATTATTTTTGCACCACACCCAGTTGCTCCATGCAATCTGTGCCCTCTCCAATACCCACCACCTGGTTCCCCCAACCTCCCACCCCCCCACCCCTTCAAAACCCTCATATTGTTTTTCAGAGTCCATAGTCTCTCATGGTTCACCTCCCCTTCCAACTTCCCTCAACTCCCTTCTCCTCTCCATCTCCCCTTGTCCTCCATGTTATTTGTTATGCTCCACAAATAAGTGAAACCATTGACTCTCTCTACTTGACTTATTTCACTCAGCATAATCTCTTCCAGTCCCGTCCATGTTGCTACAAAAGTTGGGTATTCATCCTTTCTGATGGAGACATAATACTCCATAGTGTATATGGACCACATCTTCTTTATCCATTCGTCTGTTGAAGGGCATCTTGGTTCTTTTCACAGTTTGGCGACCATGGCCATTGCTGCTATAAACATTGGGGTACAGATGGCCCTTCTTTTCACGACATCTGTATCTTTGGGGTAAATACCCAGTAGTGCAATTGCAGGGTCATAGGGAAGCTTTATTTTTTTTTTAAGATTTTTATTTATTTATTTGACAGACAGAGATCATAAGCAGTCAGAGAGGCAGGCAGAGAGAGAGGGGAGGAAGCAGGCTCCCCGCTGAGCAGAGAGCCCAATGTGGGGCTCGATCCCAGGACCCTGAGATCATGACCTGAGCCGAAAGCAGAGGCTTAACCCCCTGAGCCACCCAGGCGCCCCAAGGGAAGCTCTATTTTTAATTTCTTGAGGCATCTCCACACTGTTCTCGGAAGTGGCTGCACCAACTTGCATTCCCATCAACAGTGTAAGAGGGTTCCACTTTTTCCACATCCTCTCCAACACATGTTAGTTCCTGTCTTGCTAATTTTGGCCATTCTAACTGGTATAAGGTGGTATCTCAATGTGGTTTTAATTTGAATCTCCCTGATGGCTAGTGATGATGAACATTTCTTCATGTGTCTGATAGCCATTGGTATGTCTTCATTGGAGAAGTGTCTGTTCATATATTCTGCCCATTTTTTTGATATGATTGTCTGTTTTGTGTGTGTTGAGTTTCAGGAGTTCTTTATTGATCCTGGATATCAACCTTTTGTCTGTACTGTCATTTGCAAATATCTTCTCCCATTCCGTGGGTTGCCTCTTTGTTTTTCTGACTGTTTCCTTTGCTGTGCAGAAGCTTTTGATCTTGATGAAGTCCCAAAAGTTCATCTTCGCTTTTGTTTCATTTGCTTTTGGAGACATATCTTGAAGGAAATTGCTGTGACTAATATCAAAGAGGTTACTGCCTATGTTCTCCTCTAGGATTCTGATGGATTCCTGTCTCATGTTGAGATCTTTTATCCATTTTGAGTTTATCTTTGTGTATGGTGTAAGAGAATGGTCGAGTTTCATTCTTCTGCATATAGCTGTCCAGTTTTTCCAGCACCATTTATTGAAGAGACTGTCTTTTTTCCACTGTATATTTTTTCCTGTTTTGTCGAAGATTAATTGACCATAGAGTTGAGGGCCCTTATTTGGGCTCTCTACTCTGTTCCACTGGTCTGTGTGTCTGTTTTTATGCCAGTACCATGCTGTCTTGGTGATCACGGCTTTGTAATAAAGCTTGAAATCAGGTAACGTGATGTCCCCAGTTTTATTTTTGTTTTTCAATATTTCCTTAGCGATTTGGGGTCTCTTCTGATTCCATACAAATTTTTGGATTATTTGCTGCAGCTCTTTGAAGAATACCGGTGGAATTTTGATTGGAATGGCATTAAAAGTATAGATTGCTCTAGGCAGTATAGACATTTTAACAATGTTTATTCTTCTAATCCAAGAGCATGGAATGGTCTTCCATCTTTTTGTGTCTTCTTTAATTTCTTTCATGAGTATTCTGTAGTTCCTTGAGTACAGATCCTTTACCGCTTTGGTTAGGTTTACTCCCGGGTATCTTATGGTTCTTGGTGCTATAGTAAATGGAATCGATTCTCTAATTTCCCTTTCTGTATTTTCATTGTTAGTGTATAAGAAAGCCACTGATTTCTGTATGTTGACTTTGTATCCTGCCATGTTACTGAGTTGCTGTATGAGTTCTAGTAGTTTGGGGGTGGAGTCTTTTGGGTTTTCCATATAAAGAATGATATCATCTGCAAAGAGAGAGAGTTTGACTTCTTCATTGCCAATTTGGATACCTTTTATTTCTCTTTGTTGTCTGATTGCTGTTGCTAGGACTTCTAATACTATGTTGAACAAGAGGGGTGAGCGTGGGCATCCTTGTCATGTTCCTGATCTTAACAGGAAGGCTGCAAGCTTTTTCCCATTGAGGATGATATTTGCTGTGGGTCTTTCATAGATAGATTTTATGAAGTTCAGGAATGTTCCCTCTATCCCTATACTTTGAAGCATTTTAATCAGGAACAGATGCTGGATTTTGTCAAATGCTTTTTCTGCATCAATTGAGAGGACCATGTGGTTATTCTCTCTTCTCTGATTGATTTGTTCTACCACACTGATTGATTTGCGAATGTTGAACCATCCTTGTAGCCCAGGGATGAATCCCACCTGGTCATGGTGGATAATCTTTTTAATGTGCTGTTGGATCCTGTTGGCTAGGATCTTGTTGAGAATCTTAGCATCCATATTCATCAGTGATACTGGTCTGAAATTCTCCTTTTTGGGAGGGTCTTTGCCTGGTTTGGGGATCAGGGTAATGCTGGCTTCATAGAAAGAGTCTGGAAGTTTTCCTTCTGCTTCAATTTTTTGAAACAGCTTCATGAGAATAGGTGTTATTTCTTCTTTGAAAGTTTGGTAGAATTCCCCAAGGGAATCCATCAGATCCTGAGCTCTGGTTTTTTGGGAGGTTTTTGATCAGTGCTTCAATCTCATTACTAGATATCAGTCTATTCAGGTTGTCAATTTCTTCCTGGTTCAATTTTGGTAGTTTATAGTTTTTCAGGAATGCATCCATTTCCTATAGGTTGCTTAGCTTATTGGCATATAACTGTTGATAATAACTTCTGATGATTGTTTTTACTTCCTTGGTGTTAGTTGTGATCTCTCCCTTTTCATTCATAATTTTATTAATTTGGGCTTTCTCTCTTTTCTTTTGGATTAGTGTGGCCAATGGTTTATCGATATTCTTCTTTCAAAAAACCAGCTTCTAGTTTCATTGATACGTTCTACTGTATCTCTGCTTTCTACCTAGTTGATCTCTGCTCTAATCTTGATGATTTCCCTTCTTATGTGTGGAGTTGGTTTGATTTCTCATTGATTCTCCAGTTCTTTAAGGTGTAGAGACAGCTGGTGTATTCTGGATTTTTCAATTTTTTTGAGGGAGGCTTGGATGGCTATGTATTTCCCCCTTAGGACCTCCTTTGCTGTATCCTTAGGTTTTGGACTGAAGTGTCTTCATTCTCATTGGTTTCCATGAATTGTTTCAGTTCTTCTTTGATCTCCTGTTTGATCCAAGCATTCTTTTTTTGTTTGTTTATTTGTTTGTTTTAAATTTATTTTTTACTTTTTATAAACATATAATATATTTTTATCCCCAGGGCTACAGGTCTGTGAATCGCCTGGTTTACACACTTCATAGCACTCACCGAAGCACATACCCTCCCCAATGTCCATAATCCCACCCCCCTTCTACCAACCCCCTTCCCCCCAGCAACCCTCAGTTTGTTTTGTGAGATTAAGAGTCACTTATGGTTTGTCTCCCTCCCAATCCCATCTTGTTTCATTTATTCTTCTCCTACCCCCTTAAGCCCCTATGTTGCATCACCACTTCCTCATATCAGGGAGATCATATGATAGTTGTCTTTCTCCGCTTGACTTATTTCGCTAAGCATGATATACTCTAGTTCCATCCACGTTGTCGCAAATGGCAAGATTTCATTTCTTTGATGGCTGCATAGTATTCCATTGTGTATATATACCACATCTTCTTGATCCATTCATCTGTTGATGGACATCTAGGTTCTTTCCATAGTTTGGCTATTGTGGACATTGCTGCTATAAACATTTGGGTGCATGTGGCCCTTCAGATCACTACGTTTGTATCTTTAGGGTAAATATCCAGTAGTGCAATTGCTGGGTCATAGGGCAGTTCTATTTTCAACATTTTGAGGAACCTCCATATTGTTATCTAGAGAGGTTGCACCAGCTTGCATTCCCACCAACAGTATAGGAGGGTTCCCCTTTCTCCGCATCCTCGCCAGCATCTGTCATTTCCTGACTTGTTAATATTAGCCATTCTGACTGGTGTGAGGTGATATCTCATTGTGGTTTTGATTTGTATTTCCTTGATGCCGAGTGATATGGAGCACTTTTTCATGTGTCTGTTGGCCGTCTGGATGTCTTCTTTGCAGAAACGTCTGTTCATGTCATCTGCCCATTTCTTGATTGCATTATTTGTTCTTTGGGTGTTGAGTTTGTTAAGTTCTTTATAGATTTTGGACACTAGCCCTTTATCTGATATGTTGTTTGCAAATATCTTCTCCCATTCTGTCAGATGTCTTTTGGTTTTGTTAACTGTTTTCTTTGCTGTGCAAAAGCTTTTGATCTTGATGAAATCCCAATAGTTCATTTTTGCCCTTGCTTCCCTTGCCTTTGGCAATGTTCCTAGGAAGATGTTGCTGCGGCTGAGGTCGAAGAGGTTGCTGCCTGTGTTCTCCTCAAGGATTTTGATGGATTCCTTTCTCACATTGAGGTCTTTCATCCATTTTGAGTCTAGTTTTGTGTGTGGTGTAATGAAATGGTCCAGTTTCATTTTTCTGCATGTGGCTGTCCAATTTTCCCAACACCATTCATTGAAGAGGCTGTCTTTTTTCCATTGGACATTCTTTCCTGCTTTGTCGAAGATTAGTTGACCATAGAGTTGAGGGTCTATTTCTGGGCTCTCTATTCTGTTCCATTGATTTTCTGTGTCTGTTTTTGTGCCAGTACCATGCTGTCTTGATGATGACAGCTTTGTAATAGAGCTTGAAGTCTGGAATTGTGATGCCACCAACTTTGGCTTTCTTTTTTGAATATTCCTTTGGCTATTCGAGGTCTTTTCTGGTTCCATATAAATTTTAGGATTATTTGTTCCATTTCTTTGAAAAAGATGGATGGTACTTTGATAGGAATTGCATTAAATGTGTAGATTGCTTTAGGTAGCATAGACATTTTTACAATATTTATTCTTCCAATCCAGGAGCATGGAACATTTTTCCATTTCTTTGTGTCTTGCTCAATTTCTTTCATGAGTACTCTATAGTTTTCTGAGTATAGATTCTGTGCCTCTTTGGTTAGGTTTATTCCTAGGTATCTTATGGTTTGGGGTGCAATTGTAAATGGGATTGACTCCTTAATTTCTCATTCTTCTGTCTTGTTGTTGGTGTAGAGAAATGCAACTGATTTCTGTGCATTGATTTTATATCCTGACACTTTACTGAATTCCTGTACAAGTTCTAGCAGTTTTGGAGTGGAGTCTTTTGGGTTTTCCACATATAGTATCATATCATCTGTAAAGAGTGATAGTTTGACTTCTTCTTTGCCGATTTGGATGCCTTTAATTTCCTTTTGTTGTCTGATTGCTGAGGCTAGGACTTATAGTACTATGTTGAATAGCAGTGGTGATAATGGACATCCCTGCTGTATTCCTGACCTTAGCGGAAAAGTTTTCAGTTTTTCTCCATTGAGAATGATATTTGCGGTGGGTTTTTCATAAATGTCTTTGATAATATTGAGGTATGTGCCCTTCATCCCTACACTTTGAAGAGTTTTGATCAGGAAGGGATGCTGTACTTTGTCAAATGCTTTTTCAGCATCTATTGAGAGTATCATATGGTTCTTGTTCTTTCTTTCATTGATGTGTTGTATCACATTGATTGATTTGCGGATGTTGAACCAACCTTGCAGCCCTGGAATAAATCCCACTTGGTCGTGATGAATAATCCTTTTAATGTGCTGTTGAATCCTATTGGCTAGTATTTTAGTGAGAATTTTTGCATCTGTGTTCATCAAGGATATTGGTCTGTAGTTCTCTTTTTTGATGGGATCCTTGTCTGGTTTGGGGATCAAGGTGATGTTGGCCTCATAAAATGAGTTTGGAAGTTTTCCTTCCATTTCTATTTTTTGGAACGGTTTCAGGAGAATAGGAATTAGTTCTTCTTTAAATGTTTGGTAGAATTCCCCCAGGAAGCCATCTGGCCCTGGGCTTTTGTTTGTTTGGAGATTTTTAATGACTGTTTCAATCTCCTTACTGGCTATGGGTCTGTTCAGGCTTTCTATTTCTTTGGTTCAGTTGTAGTAGTTTATATGTTTCTAGGAATGCATCCATTTCTTCCAGATTGTCAAATTTGTTGGCGTAGAGTTGCACATAGTATGTTCTTATAATTTTTTGTATTTCTTTGGTGTTAGTTGTGATCTCTCCTCTTTCATTCATGATTTTATTTATTTGGGTCCTTTCTCTTTTCTTCTTGATAAGTCTGGCCAGGGGTTTATCAATTTTATTAATTCTTTCAAAGAACCAGCTCCTAGTTTCATTGATTTGTTCTATTGTTTTCTTTTTTGGTTTCTATTTCATTGATTTCTGCTCTTATCTTTATGATTTCTCTTCTCCTGCTGGGCTTAGGGTTTCTTTCTTGTTCTTTCTCCAGCTCTTTTAGGTGTAGGGTTAGGTTGTGTACCTGAGACCTTTCTTGTTTCTTGAGAAAGGCTTGTACCACTATATATTTTCCTCTCAGGACTGCCTTTGTTGTGCCCCACAGATTTTGAATCGTTGTGTTTTCATTATCATTTGTTTCCATGATTTTTTTCAATTCTTCTTTAATTTCCTGGTTGACCCATTCATTCTTTAGAAGAATGCTGTTTAGTCTCCATGTATTTGGGTTCTTTCCAAACTTCCTCTTCTGGTTGAGTTCTAGCTTCAGAGCATTGTGGTCTGAAAATATGCAGGGAATGATCCCAATCTTTTGATACGGGTTGAGTCCTGATTTAGGACTGAGGATGTGATCTATTCTGGAGAATGTTCCATGTGCACTAGAGAAGAATGTGTATTCTGTTGCTTTGGGATGAAATGTTCTGAATATATCTGTGATGTCCATCTGGTCCAGTGTGTCATTTAAGGCCTTTATTTCCTTGTTGATCTTTTGCTTGGATGATCTGTCCATTACCGTGAGGGGAGTGTTAAAGTCCCCTACTCTTATTGTATTATTGTTGATGTGTTTCTTTGATTTTGTTATTAATTGATTTATATAGTTGGCTGCTCCCACTTTGGGGGCATAGACATTTAAAATTGTTAGATCTTCTTGTTGGACAGACCCTTTGAGTATGAAATAGTGTCCTTCCTCATCTCTTATTATAGTCTTTGGCTTAAAATCTAATTGATCTGATATAAGGATGGCCACTCCTGCTTTCTTCTGATGTCCATAAGCATGTTAAATTGTTTTCCACCCCCTCACTTTAAATCTGGAGGTGTCTTTGGGATTAAAATGTGTTTCTTGTAGGCAACATATAGATGGGTTTTGTTTTTTTATCCATTCTGATACCCTGTGTCTTTTGATTGGGGCATTTAGCCCATTAACTTTCAGGGTAACTATTGAGAGATATGAGTTTAGTGCCATTGTATTGCCTGTAAGGTGACTGTTACTGTCTCTGTTCCTTTCTTATCTACCACTTGTAGGCTCTCTCTTTGCTTAGAGGACCCCTTTCAATATTTCCTGTAGAGCTGATTTGGTGTTTGCAAATTCTTTCAGTTTTTGTTTGTCCTGGAAGCTTTTAATCTCTCCTTCTATTTTCAATGATAGCCTAGCTGGATATAGTATTCTTGGCTGCATGTTTTTCTCATTTAGTGCTCTGAATATATCGTGCCAACTCTTTGTGGCCTGCCAGGTCTCTGTGGATAAGTCTGCTGCCAATCTAATATTTTTACCATTGTATGTTACAGACTTCTTTTCCCAGGCTGCTTTCAGGATTTTCTCTTTGTCACTAAAGCTTGTAAATTTTACTGTTAGGTGATGGGGTGTGGCCCTATTCTTATTGATTTTGAGGGGCGTTCTCTGAACCTCCTGAATTTTGATGCTCATTCCCTTTGCCATATTGGGGAATTTCTCCCCAGTAATTCTCTCCAGTATACCTTCTGCTCCCCTCTCTCTTTCTTCTTCTTCTGGAATCCCAATTATTTGTTGTTTTGTCTTATGGTGTCACTTATCTCTCGAATTCTCCCCTCATGGTCCAGTAGCTGTTTGTCCCTCTTTTGCTCAGCTTCTTTATTCTCTGTCATTTGGTCTTCTATATCGCTAATTCTTTCTTCTGCCTCATTTATCCTAGCAGTGAGAGCTTCCATTTTTGATTGCACCTCATTAATAGATTTTTTTATTTCAACTTGGTTAGATTTTAGTTCTTTTATTTCTCCAGAAAGGGCTTTTATATCTCTCGAGAGAGTTTCTCTAATATCTTCCATGCCTTTTTTGAGCCCAGCTAGAACCTTGAGAATTTTCATTCTGAACTCTAGATCTGACATTTTACCAAGGTCTGTATTGATTAGGTCCCTAGCCTTCGGTATTGCCTCTTGTTCTTTTTTTTGTGGTGAATTTTTCCACCTTGTCATTTTGTCCAGATAAGAGTATATGAAGGTGCAAGTAAAATACTAAAAGGGTGGCAACAACCCCAGGAAAAATATGCTTTAACCAAATCAGAAGAGATTCCAAATCGTGAGGTGGGAGAAAGGGGATAAAAAGAAGTTCAGAAAGAAAGAAAGAAAAAAAAAAAGGGAAAGAAAGAACAGAATTAAAAAAAGAAAATGAATAAAAAAAGTATAAAAAAGAAAATATATATATATTAGATAAACTAGTTAAAAAAGTTAAAAAAGAAAAGGGTAAAAGTTAAAAAAATTTTTAGCAGAAGAGAAAAAAATGAAAAAAAAATTAAATTAACTGCAATACTAAAGAATCATAGGGAGAAAGCCATGAGTTCCGTGCTTTGCTTTCTCCTCCTCTGGTATTCTGCTGCTCTCCTTGGTATTGAAACTGCACTCCTTGGTTGGTGAACTTGGTCTTGGCTGGATTTCTTGTTGATCTTCTGGGGGAGGGGCCCGTTGTAGTGATTCTCAAGTGTCTTTGCCCCAGGCAGAATTGCATCGCCCTTACCAGGGGCCGGGCTGAGTAATCCGCTCAGGTTTGCTTTCAGGAGCTTTTGTTCCCTGAGTGCTTTCTGTAGAGTTCTGGAGGATGGGAATACAAATGGCGGCCTCCTGGTGTCTGGCCCAGAGGAGCCGAGAGCCTGAGGCCCCACTCCTCAGTGCGCCCCCAGAGAACAGTGCCCAGTAACTCCCGTTTGCCTGACCTCTGGCCGCGCTCCCAGCTCACCGAGCCTGCGACCGACTCAAGGTACCCCCGAGCTGTGAGCTCACTGTCGGCTCTGTCTCTGTAGTCAGCTTCCCCATTCTAATACCTGTAAGCTCTGCGACACCCCCAATCCTTCTGCAACCCTGCGGGACCTGAGGCCACACTGACCCTGCGTGGGCTTCACCCCAGTTTAGCCTCTGGAGCGATGTCCCTCAGTGGAACAGACTTTTAAAAGTCCTGATTTTGTGCTCTGTTGCTCCGCCGCTTGCTGGGAGCCGGCCCCTCCCCCCGGGGTCTATCTTCCTGTCACTTTGGATTCACTTCTCCGCCAGTCCTACCTTTCAGAAAGTGGTTGTTTTTCTGTTTCTAGAATTGCTGTTCTTCTTCTCTTTGATCTGCTGATGGATTTGTAGGTGTTTGCAATCTTTAGAAAAGCTATTTAGCTGATCTCCTGCTTGCTGAAGTAGTCTCAGCCTGCTACTTCTCCGCCATCTTGAGTCCTCCTGATCCAACCATTCTTAAGCAAGGTGGCCTTTAGCTTCTGGGTGTTTGAGTTCCTTCGGAACTTTTCCTTGTGGTTGAGCTCCAGTTTCAAAGCATTGTGATGTGAGAACATGCAGGGAATAATCTCAGTCTTTTGGTATTGGTTGAGTCCTAATTTTTGACCCAGTACATGGTCTTTTCTGGAGAAGGTTCCATGTGCACTTGAGAAAAATGAGTGTTCTGTTGTTTTAGGGTGGAATGTTCTGTATATATCTATGAGGTCCATCTGGTCCAGTGTGTCATTCAATGCTCTTGTTTCTTTATTGATTTTCTGCTTTGATGATCTATTTCTGAGAGAAGCATGTTAATATCTCCTACTATTAATGTATTCATATCAATATGACTCTTTATCTTGATTAACAGTTTTCTTATGTAATTGGCTGCTCCCATATTGGGGGCATAGATATTTACAATTGTTAGATCATCTTGGTGGATAGTCCCTTTAGGAATTATGTAGTGTCCTCCCATATCTCTGACTACAGTCTTTAGTTTAAAATCTAACTTGTCTGATATGAGAATCACTACCCCAGCCTTCTTTTGAGGCCCATTGGCATGAAAGATGCTTCTCCATCCCTTCACTTTCAGTCTGGGTGTATCTTTAGGTTCAAAATGGGTCTCTTGTAGACAACATATGGATGGGTCCTGTCGTTTTATCCAATCTGCAACCCTGTGCCATTTTATGGGCGCATTTAGGCCATTCACATTGCGAATGATTATTGATAGATACATTTTCATTGACATCGTGTGACCTTTGAAGTCTTTCTTTCTGTAGATTATCTCTATATTTCTGTTCAATGCTATTCTTAAGATTTTTCCTCTTTTATAGTACCCCCCTTGATATTTTCTGTAGTGTCAGCTTGGTGGTTGCATAGTCTTTTAAGCCTTGCTGCTCTTGGAAACTCTTTATCTCTCCATCCATTTTGAATGTCAGTCTTGCTGGATAAAGTATTCTTGGCTGCATGTTTTTTTCATTTATTGTTCTGAATATATCTTGCCAGCCTTTTCTGGCTTGCCAGGTCTCTGTGGACTGGTCTGACGTTATTCTGATGGGTTTTCCTCTGTAAGTAAGAAGCCTCTTTGTCTTAGCAACTTTCAAGAGATTATATCTACAATCATGATTCCTCAGTTTGACTATCAGGTGCCTTGATGTTTTTCTGGAATCTATAATGTTGGGTGGAGACCGTTCGGCCTCTAGCACATGAACGTTAGTTCCATTCGTGAGACTGGGAAAATTTTCATGAAGAACTTGTTCCACTATGTCTTCTAGACTTCTTTCTTTCTCCTCCCCTTCAGGGATTCCATTAATTCTGACATTGGGACGTTTCATGGCATCATTTATTTCCCTGATTCTGTTTTCGTGGCTTCTAAGCTGTTTGTTCCAGGCTTCCTCCTGATCCTTTCTCTCTATTTGTTTGTCCTTCAGATCACAAATTCTATCTTCTGTCTCAGTTACCCTAGCTTTGAGAGAATTTAGATTAGATTAGAACTCATTGAGAGCTTTGTGAACCTCATCCCTGGTAGCTTTCAGCTTAGCCCTAACATTGTGAACATCTTCCCCGGTGGCTTTGTTTGGCCCTTATCAATTCTGTTTGGTCATCCATGGCTTTCTCCAACCTAGCTATTGCTTGGATAATTGTTAGCCTGAATTCTCTTTCCAACATATTGTCTATGTTGATAGCCATTAGCTCTGTTGCAGAATGCCCATCCTCTGTATTTTTCTTCTGTTGGACATTCCTCCTCCTAGTCATTTTGGTAAGACATGATTGAACAGATATAGCTGGATGTATCAACCGTGGGGCAGTCTAGGTGCACCCTGGAACGCTTCTGAGCAATCAGGATTCCCCACCCAAATGAGAGAAAAAAGAAAAGAAAAAGAAAAAAAAAGAGAGAGAGAGAGAGAGACAGGAAAAAAAGGGAAGATAAAAGAGAAGGTTCAGCCCAAATGGGCCCCAAGGTAAGATTTAGGAAGTATACAAACAAAAACCGACAAACAAAAAGACTGATAAAAGTATATGACAAGAGAGAGAGAAAAAAAAATATATATATATATACAAATAAAGGAAGAACCTTGTTAAAAAGAACCCCAAGTATAAAATTTATATACTATCAGGACAAACACAAAAACACAGAAACACTGGAGGAATAAAAAGATGGGAGAGTGGTAATAAATTCTCAGTGTGGGCGAGGAAGGTTGTTTTGATTCTTCCTGGATGTATCTTGATATCTTTGTTAAAGGACTCAACTTTCCTAAGATAAAGGGGGATTAAAAATTGGTTTACCTATAGGGGTAGCGTTGATTAGGGAAAGGGGATTACCTTGAAGTTTAACTCTATATGAATATTTGGAAATAAAAATGAAAAGGAATAAACTAAACTAAACTAAAATTTAAAAAAAAATTAAAAAATAGAAATGCAAAAGAAAAACACTTGTGTATGAATCAAAAAGTTCAGGTTAAAAGGTTATTATGGAATTTGATGTACTGGACAACTCACTGTGATGGTAAATAGGTTAAAAAATTATCTATATAAAAGAAAAATGAACCAGAATAGTGGGAATGAGTTAAACTTAAAAGTTGTCCTATGAAGTAGTGGTGGTCGTTCTCTTGTCTTTTTTTTTTTTTTTCTTTCTTTCCTGGTTGGTTTTCTGGGGGAGGGGCCTGCCATCTGGGTTTTCAGTCAATGATGTTCCCTGATTTAAGTCCTCCTGCCCCCATGAAGAGGATGGGCTCTGAGGGAACCAGTTTTTTCAGGCTTTTGTTCTCTGGAGGTTTTTATGTTTGTTCACTTTTTTTTTTTTTTCTTGCCTTGACCGCTTTTGATGGTTTTTGTAGGTTTAGAGGAAAGCAAACTGTACCCTGACCTCCCTCTGAGAGAGAAGCCTCAGTCTGGCTGCAGAGCCCAAATAAATTCCCCCTTGGCTGCTGGCAGAGCAGGTTCTGAGTCGCGGTCCCTGGGGATGCCGGATCTTCTGTTTGTACCCAAAACGACGGCAGCAGTGGCTGTCTGGGCAGCTCTAGACTGCCAGAGAGGTTCCAAGCAGCGATTGCACACTGAAATTTTCCCACTGGCCGGGGCTGGGAGTGCCTGGTCTTTCCGGGTCTAATAGTGCTGGGCTTGCGTGCACCTCTCTCAGGGGAGTGTGTGGGGCACACACACGCGCATCTCAGGCTCTGGTGGAATGGCGCAGGTCTAAGAGCGCGGGGGGTGAGGGGGTGGGGGGTGTTGTGCGTCTCTGGCATGTAGCACCTGCCCTCTGGCTTTAGAGCCTCTGCCTTCTGGTGAGGCTCCCAGGCCTCACAGGAGCCGGACCCCACGATATCTCCGGCGCGCTGGTGGCTCAGGATCAAGGCCTGGTTTCTCTGCCTCACTCTCTCTGGCTCAGTGCCAGAGGAGGCTGTCCTGGGTCTGGTGACTTAAGCCCCTATCCCCGCCCCAATTCCTGCAGTTTCCCCTCTGTGATACTTTGCTCTCTTTGAGTGCTTTCAACCAGTCTCCAAGTTAATGCTGGTCCCCAGATGCAGGACACTCTTGGATTGGGGTATTACTTTCCAATCGGTTGCCTCTGGTGGCTCCCTCCCCCTTTTGTTTATCTTCCGGTATCAGTCTGAAGTTCCCACTCTGCTTTACCTGCCCACTGGCGTCTTCTGCCCCTGTAGAGATCCAGACGTGTATAATTCTGATCTCAGGCTGTTTTCATGGGTGATTGGAATTCTTTGGTAGGTAATCAGCTCAATTTAGGGTACAGGTTGAAAAGACGCCTCCTCCTACTTCCCCGCCATCTTTTCTCCCTTGCAGCAAGTTTCTATCCATCATTTCCTTGATGATTTATCTTCAGACTCTGCAGAGGCAACTCTGCTTGAGTTTTTTTCTCCCTTATGTCCTGGAAGCAAAGGAAGTGAAACCTTCATATATTTCCAATTTTTAACCCCCTTTCCCAAGGAAGGATCTTTTTTCTTCATAGATGATCCATTTGCTTCTGATCAGATTTTAATTTATCCTTAATCACTTCAGTTTGACAGAAGGAAATACTGATGAAATAAGTCAATTGAATCTACTCCTCGAGTCATCTCTGCTTAAAAGTACATGGCATGAGTGTGAATGAGGCTGGTAATTTTCCAGTATAAAATACCTATTTTTTTCTAAATAAAGGAGAGCAAAAAAAGGTTGAGAATTACAATCAATCATAGATCATCACTTTTCTCTCTTTGGCAATATCATTTGTTAACATAACACTACATTTCATAAAAAGCAGGAATGGGGATGAGAAATAAAATAGATAGATGATAGATAGAAGATAGATGATAGATTGACAAATAGATGATAATAAAATTTGATAGACTTGTAGATAAATATAGATGTTTATTTATCACAGAAATTTGCATACACAATAATGCTGTAATCAGTATTTGCTTATATGTGTAAGAAATTAAAGTATAAAGAAGTAATAGAAAAATCTAAATTTAATTTTTAATCTTAAAATATTATTAATGTTCAGTTTTGTTGAAATATGTTTTCAGAGAGTCATATTGGCTTGTATACATAATTTCAATTAGAAATCAGATTGCATGTCATAAATATAAATATATTAGATATTATTTACATTGTCTTTAAGAATTATCAGCACTATAAACACCTACAAGTTGTGAGCTTAACATTACTCATTGTCCAATGTGTTTATAATAAACAACTCATAAAATATTTTCAGAAGGCTCAAAACATATATCTAATAAGTAAATAGCTTATCATTCATTGTTTTAAGCATTTCTTTCAAGCACATAATAACTTCACTGATCTTTTTTGATTTTCAATTCCTATTTAATATATTATTTTACACAATCTCTCATCTTAGTTAAAATACTCTTTTTAAAACTAATTTTACAAACATATATATTATATGTCTTTTCACTGCACCTGTCTACAGTGATAACACCTTCATTCCAAAAATTTGCCGAAAGTTGAGTAATTCTTTTCCTATGACACTAGCAAAGGTGAAGCTTTTTTTGCATGTGTTCTTCTAATTAATATACATGCATATTCATCCATTTACCTAATCAAATATTATTTATTGCCTACCATATGCCAAGCTCTATTTTATCACCAGTGATGTGGTAATGTAGAAAGCAGATAATGTCCTTGCCATTTTAGATCTTATCTTCTAGTGGGAAGACACAACAAAATATGTAAACAAAACCAAATGTCAACACACTAACCTTAGAGAGTAAATATGGAGGAATTTAGTGGTGTAATAGAGTGACTCTATGGGTGGGATACTATGGAATGTGGCCATAAAAGGCCTCTCTGGACATAATATATGCGAGCCAAAAAATATAAGGTCATAAGAAATCTCAAATTTACTCAGTGGCTAAACAATTGAAACAATGTAGCTCATAAAAAGTTCATATTTTTCTCTAATTAGTAAGGTTTTTTTTATAAAAGTAACAAAATATATTTTTAAATGGTCATTATTAAAATCATGTGAGGACCTAATAGCAGAAATCAAAGAGGAAAGCAGAGAATCCAGTTAGGCGGCTATTGCCATAATCCCTGTGACTTAGATAAAAAAAGTGGCAGTGAAAATGGAAAAAAGATGAGCTTGAGTTATTTTTTGGCAAAAATGAAAGGACTTGTGTTCGCAAAGGATGTGACAGTGTAGTGAAAAAGAGGACTCAAGCCCTCACAAGATTTTTGTTCAGCATCTGTGTGGATGGTGGAGCCATTCATTAAGATAGAATTTGGGAGAAGCAGGTCTGATGGAAGGGCAATCAAGTTTTATATATGATGCATGCTAATATAAAAAAAAAAGTGGGAGATATTAAGATAGCATTTAGAAAAGCTATTTTGCAACATATAGTGGAAAGCCTACCTAAGATACATATTTTGAGGATGCATGAATCTAGATGACTTTAAAAACATTAGGGGAAGGCAGGCTTAGAAGTTCTGGGACATCCCAACATTTAGATTTAGTTAGAAGATAGAGGGTCTGGTGAAAAGAATGAAGTGGGTAAAAAAATAAGAAAAGAAAGAAGAGAAAATAATACCATGTTAGCCTACCATATCGTAGTTTTAGAGAGATGAAGTGCTAAAGAAAGAAAAATGATGCTAAGATTAAGAACTATGCCAAGAGAAATATATTCACAGGATTTTACATTATTGAAGCTGTTGAATCTAGTAAGATCAGTGTCATTGGAGTGGTTGACAGAGAATTAAATAAAGGATAGATTAATACTGAAGAAGAGTTGAAGAAATGGCAACAGGAGTTTCATGGTCCTTCAAAACATGTAATTTGTGGGAAATTGTTTTTATAAATGGAAAAGTGATAGCTGTAACTGAGGGGGAAGGAAATTACTATAGATTCGGTCATAAAAATAATTTCAAGAGTAAAATTCTTGAGAAAGTAAGAGCAGATTGGATCCAAAGCATGAGCATGGGTTTGGAGTTGTGTGTTTGGCCCTTTGTAGAAGCAGAAAAGTTTATCCACTGTACTATTAAAGAAAGATTATACAAGTAAGAAGGAAAGTAGTTTTGTAGATTTGGCATTATGTAACAGAGGGAGTTTCTGCCTGATTGCTTCCATTTCATTAAAAGATTTAATATATGTAAAGCTCTTAGAACAGTGTTGGGCCCCAAGGAAGTAAAAGTGTTAGCTATTAATATTTCTCAATGAAGTATGAAGCAAAGTCATCAGCTGAACATAATGGGGTGGGCAGAAAAGTGTAAGAAGAAAAAATGTGAAATAATCATTATTAGGAAGGACTACTTCTTCACTTCTGGAGTCCCACCCTCTGAGCTCCCCTCAATGTGTAAAGGATTTACAAATTGTGTGACTTTGGTGTTTCTTGGTATTTTACTCATTCTGACTTTGAAGAGGTAGGAAACTATATCTCGTTGATAGTTTTGAAATAAAACAGAGGGAATGTATAGTTTGGTTTCATTTAAGTTTCCTCTTGGTGTAACTTCTTTGAGGTAATCAAACTCCTTTGCTCCTCTTTGCCATGATATTAAGTTGTTTCAGTGAATCTTCTAAGTTGAGATCTGTCCTAGCCCACCACTGCCCTACACTAGAGTTTATTATGAGTAGATCTATTTACCTATAAACATGAGCCATGTCCTCCAACTTAGACTTCACCATTAACAAAACTGATCATGTAGCTTCTGTCTAGGAGCCCCTTGTCTTTTTTGGTCACTTGGTCTAGAACAGAAGCAAGGAACAAAGAGGGTATTTAACTGGTCTCCTTAGAGACTACTGCTATCTTCTAGAGATTACTAGTTGTGTAGAATTGGGCAAATTAATTAGTATATCTTTAAATCAATTTCCACAGCAATTAAATATAGATAATAAGAGAACTGATCTTGTGGGGAGTTCTGAACATTTATAATAATGATTAAAAGTATGCTTGCAAGTCAGTACATGCTTTACAGTGTGAACTCTGTTTCAATGTAAGTCTTTATTAAGAATAAAGTGGAGTGAAACCAAAGATCAAGGGTATAAAAACAACAACACAGGAAATGGTTGGAAAAAGAGGAAGAGAATATATTTAGAAAAAGCTTGAGAGTACCTATTTAGAAAATCTCAGTTAGTCCATGGAATTTATGGACTCTGCTGGGAGATAATTCTTGAAATAGTATACCAAAAATCAAAAGCTATCTCTACTTCATTTCCCAACCTGCTTATAGGTAAGGTGATGAGTTAAATAGGTAAGAACTATGAATAGATGTTCAATCCAAGTTGAAAACATAACACCATGAAAATGGCAAGATTGCTGGGATCCAAATTGTATTCTATCATGGTATTTATTAAGTTTAGTGCTAAATATTCATGAATGTAAACATTCATTCAATAGTATTATTAATAGAGATTGTTGATTTGCTTGCTAAGGGAGAAAGATTTAATTACAATAATGCGTACTAGCACAACTGTTGAGTGGTGAGAGAGTGGTCACCAAAACTATGTGAAGTGAAATTGTTTTGTTTTGAGCTTTGTTTTCTCCCCCTATATCCCTTGAAAAGAAAAAGAAGGAGCTGAGAGAATAGTATTTTAGGCAAGGAGAAAATCATATAGGTATACATATGTATGTGTATGTGTGTATATGTATGTGTGTACATATTTTTTTGACAGGATAGAAGGGAGTCCTATAAAAAGGTTATCACCATGAATCAGATGAGACCTGAATGGAGCCTGGTTGTGGAAGATTGCCTTATTCTTTATTTTAGGAAAATAACACATCCCTAGACCTCATGTGGCTTTCAGTGATTCCCTATAGGTAAATTGTACTTTTACTCCTGGCCCACTGACTGGCTTGGTCTGGGGATTCACACCTGGGAACTGTAAATGAAGTAACAGGGTATCAGTTCCAGGGAAATGCTTTAGAATCAGTGGGCATATCTTCCCTTCACTCACTCATTTCCTTTTGCAACAAGAACAGTATGTCCCAAGAGGGGATGCTTCTTCAGCCCAGGAGTCAGAGCATGAGGCTTCATGCAGCAGAAGCTGTAGTGGTCTACCAGCAATTGCTGACTTCTAATGTGAGAGAAAAGAAAACATGTATGGCTGAAGGCCACCGAGATTTTAAGTTTCTTGTTAGATCCATGGTATATTGACAAGATATACTTAACAAAGAAGGATGATAGAAAGTAATGAATGGCCAAGAAAAGTAAAAGGCAATTCTTAGTCACCTGGGTGGATAACGAACTACTATTAAAGTGCAGGCATTGGACTCATTTTATCCTCAACAAATACTGGGATGTAAATATTGTATTTTTACATGAATAGGCAAAAAATTTTATACTTTCAGGCTATCCTAGGTCAAACCAGAGTTAGTAATAAGGCAAGGATAGTACTCAAACCCCATTATTAAGGAAGAAAAAGGAATATGTCTGTGGATAACAATGAATGGTAAAGATAGGATTTTATCTAGAGCACTGGGTATGATGCACAAACAATAAATCTTAGAATACTGAAAAAATAAAATAAAGCTTAAATTTAAAAAAAAAGAAGATTTTCTTAGTTGTAAGAGAAAGAGCTCACTTTAACCATAATCAATTGATCATGTCTCAGGTATTTTCAAAGACTTAAACAGACTACAGTCACATTAGAACCAGTATCTTCAAGTTGCTTTATTTTTTTCTGGATTTATATTAATTTTTTAATTTAATTTAATATTTTTCAGTGTTCCAAAATTCATTGTTTATGCACCACACACTGTGCTCCATGCAATACTCCATGCCCTCTATAATATCCACCACAAAACTTACCCAACCCCCCACCCCACTCCCCTCCAAAACCCTCAGTTTGTTTCTCAGAGTCCACAGTCTCTCATGGTTGGTCTCCCTCTCCAAATTCCCCCATCTCACTTCTCCCCATCTCCCAATGTCCTCTGTGTTGTTCCTTATGCTTCACAAGTAAGTGAAACCATATGATACTTAACTTTCTCTGCTTGACTTATTTCACTCAGCATAATCTCTTCCAGTCCCGTCCATGTTGATACAAAAGTTGAGTATTCGTGGAGGCATAATACTCCATTGTATATATGGACCATATCTTCTTTATCCATTCTTCTGTTGAGGGGCATCTTGGTTCTTTCCACAATTTGGCAACTGTGACCACTGCTGCTATGAACATTGGGGTACAGATGGCCCTTCTTTTCACTACATCTGTATCTTTGGGGTAAATACCCAGTAGTGCAATTGCAGGGTTAAAAGGTAGCTCTATTTTTAATTTCTTAAGGAATTGCCACACAGTTTTCCAAAGTGGCTGCACCAACTTGCATTCCCACCAAGAGTGGAAGAGGGCTCCCCTTTCTCCACATCCTTTCCAACACTTGTTTACTGTCTTGTTGATTTTGGCCATTTTATTTGGTGTAAGGTGGTATCTCAATGTGGTTTTGATTTGAATCACCCTGATGGCTAATGATGGTGAATATTTTTTCATGTGTCTGTTAGCCATTTGTATGTTTTCTTTGGAGAAGTGTCTGTTCATATCTTCTGCCCAGTTTTTTATGTGCTTATCTGTTTTGTGTGTGTTGAGTTTGAGGAGTTCTTTGTACATCTTGCATATATACCCTTTGTCTGTAGTGTCAACTGTGAATATCTTCTCCCATCCCATAGGCTGCCTCTTCATTTTGTTGACTGTTTCCTTTGCTGTGCAGAAGTTTTTGATCTTGATGAAGTCCCAAAAGTTCATTTTTGTTTTTTGTTTCTCTTACCTTTAGAGTCATATCTTGAAAGAAGTTGCTGTGGCTGATGTCAAAGAGGTTACTGCCTATGTTCTCCTCTAGGATTTTGATAGATTCCTGCCTCACGTTGAGGTCTTTTTCCCATTTTGTGTTTATCTTTGTGTAGGTGTAAGAGAATGGTCGAGTTTCATTCTTCTACACATAGATGTCCAATTTTTCCAGCACCATTTATTGAAGTGACTATTTTTTTCCCCACTGTATATTTTTTTCCTGCTTTGTTGAAGATTATTTGACCATAGAGTTGAGGGTCCATATCTGGGCTCTCTACTTTGTTCCACTGGTCTATGTGTCTGTTTTTGTGCCAGTACCATGCTGTCTTAGTGATCACAGCTTTGTAGTAAAAGTTGAAATCAGACAATATGGCCCCCAGGTTTTTGTTTTTTTTTTTTTTTTTAAGATTTTTTATTTATTTATTTGACAGAGAGAAATCACAAGTAGATGGAGAGGCAGGCAGAGAGAGAGAGAGAGAGGGAAGCAGGCTCCCCGCTGAGCAGAGAGCCCGACGCGGGACTCGATCCCAGGACCCTGAGATCATGACCCGAGCCGAAGGCAGCGGCTTAACCCACTGAGCCACCCAGGCGCCCCATTGGGGTTTTTTTCAACAACCAGGGTCTCTTCTGGTTCTATACAAATTTTAGGATTGTTTGTTCCAGCTCTTTGAAAAATGCTGTTTTTCCTTCTACAAATCTTGGATCTGACTTATTTGAATAGTTTAATTCTGAAACAATTCCCAATAATAGGTGATGATACAGCTGGGTGTAATTTGGAGGCAATGATCACAGAGGAAGAAAAGCCAAATTAAAAAAAAAAAAAAAAAACTTATCAAAGATCTTATTGTGTCTCTTCAGGCCAGGTGTCTGTCTCCTGGACGAATTATTGTGGACTGAGCAATGACTGACTTGATTGAGGTGTGCAGAATAATAAGATGATCCCTCAAGAACTAGTTCAAGTTCTTAAAGGTTATTATAAAGAATAAGCAGGGGCTAGGTGTAATAAAATATGAAAGATGCCACTATATACAGTAGTTTCCTATGAATTTACTTGGAACCTTATATGGTATATCCAGTGACAGTGGATATATTTTTGGAACCCAGAAGAAAGCCCTGCAGTGAAGCTGCAGATTCTTAAACACTGACATATAGATGTCAATTCAAGTCATAAATCTTTCTGTTCTGTTTTTTATAATGTTTTCAGTGAATTTTATATTCATTTATTTTTCTAGCTTAATTTAAGTATCCTTCTTAATTTAAAAATTAATTTGAATCTTGCTTGTTTCAGTAGCACATATCCTGAAATTGAAACAGTACAGAGAAGATAGCAAGGTCCCTGTGCAAGGATGACACATAAGAATTAATTTGAATAATAATGTATTAATACATTTTAATTTGAATAATCATTTATTAATAGATTTTAAACTCATATATAAGTAAATACTCATGCATACATCATGTTTTCCTCAATGGAAGCATATTATTTAAATTGTCTTTTTTTTAAAATTTTCACCACATTGCATTTTTTCAAGTATCAAGCCTTATCAGTACAAAGAAACAGCAGGATCTGCATCATCATGTAAAACCAGAGACATGGAAAAAAAAAGAAATAATTTCAAGCAATCACTTTTAAAATGGGTGTATCTGGATCTTTGCTTAAATGCTCTTTTAAACTATTGTGAAAAGAAAACTCAAGAACAACCACTTACTTATTATGAAATTGAGAGATTTAGCATATATAATTTAAAAAAAAATTAAAAACTGATATTTTACACCCAAACAATTTAAGCAGCATTTTTATCATAAGTCTGGTACAGTAAATGTTTTCTTTTGAACTTAAATGACGAGGAATTCCTTGTTATAATCATATGCTGGGTTAAAAAAAAAGTGATGTAGTCTTGGAACATTCAAACACAATTAGAATTAGGAAAAAACAAGTTTATTAAACCAGGTTGGCGAATGGCAAATAGAAAGAATGTGATAGTGTAAATGTAATAAACAAAATAAGTGTTCTAGGAGACTATTTTTCAATATAGCTCTTGTCAGGTTAGCAATTATTCTAAACAGTCTGGATTAATGTTAATGAAAAATTCATTTTCCAAGTACCCTCTGAAAAATAAGAATATAAATATTAATTCAAAGTTGATACAAGAATTTTTTTTCCCCCAAAAGCCCTTTCAACACAAAACTTCCCATGCAATTTAGCAAAGCATAAACATGCAATTCTGTGGCTTCTCTACTGATGATAAATGTCCCCTTTATCCCTGCACTTACATATCTAGCTCATTAATGCACTTATATATCTAGGTGTTTTTGCACTTAAGTTTTCATTTTAATTTCCATTTGTTTATAGTTGTTGCCCTTGACTATTCTGTATATAACCATCAAGTTAAAACAACTAAAAAGAGAGAAATGATAAAAACATGAACATGAACAACCATATTCTTTCATATTAAGGCACATGACTATTATTTATGGACTCTTGGGTAACAAGTACCATAAGCATTTACAAAACCAGTGATTTTTACAGAGTAGAATTTTTAGTACTATTTTCCCTGAGAGTTTCTGCGAATTACAGTTCTAACTGAAATTTTTCTTTGTTGTTGCATTTGCTTTTTTTGGTTTTGTTACTATTAAAGATTCAAGGGGATACTAAAGAAAACATTTGAGATGGCTACAATATTCACTAGTTAAGAAAAAAAAACTTCAAAAAAAGGATTGCATTATAAAACTCAGTAGTAAGGTATTCAATTAAAAAATAAAATACTTTAAAAAACCCCACTTTGTAATATGGTATCCCATTGTGGAGAAAAATAGGCAGCTTAGAATGATTTCTTTCCATACTGAGATATAAGCAGGTTAACAAATATTAAATGTGGAAAATAAATATTGAAATGCCATTGTTCAAATCAATGTATTTCATATACACCATTCCACAATTATTATGATTTATGTTTAAGGATTTGAAGATTTTTTCTTTACCTTCTGAATCTCCTTTATCATTTTCTGGTGAATTATAAGCTGTGATATTTCTATCAGAATTACTATCACTGAGACAACAGCAAAACCTTTTCTGTGACTATCACTAACATTACTTTTTTTTTTAATCACTTTTTTTTAAAGATTTTATTAATTACCAGAGAGAGAGAGAGAGAGTACACACAAGCAGGCAGAGAGGCAGGCAGAGGCAGTGAGAGAAGCAGGGTCCTTGCCAAGCAAGAAGCCCTATGTGGAGCTCAATCCAAGGACGCTGGGATCATGACCTAGCCAAAGCAGTGGCTTAACCAACTGAGCCACCCAGGCATCCCACTAATATTCCTTTTTAAGTTATAATTCAAATCCAAACAACATATTATTATTGAGGTGATAATAATAAAAATGTTAAAACAAATTTGATGCTGATTATATTATGAACCAATTGTATTTTATTATGCCACCAAGAAAAGCTGCAGTAAATAGTGCAAGCATTGAAACCTTTGGGAACAGTAATGATCAGTTTGGTATATTACAACTTACTGATAAAGAAATATATCTATGCATAGGCTTTATTTGACATTGATACACCCTAATATTTTCCCCTTCAAAAAGTATATGTAGATAGAGATTAAAAATTGACTCAGTTATGTCCAGTAGTGTTAGCTTGATTTTCAAACTGATATATTGGCCTAAGAAAGTTGTTGTGATGGCAAATGTCGTCTCCTCCCAGGAGAGGACCCATGCCAGGAAATAAGGACTTGGACCCTATGAGTAAATCAGTAATTTAGCAACAAGGCTGTAGAAAGGGATATGTAAAAATGTTAATATATTTTTAGAAAACCCCAAATCGTAATCCCTTAGCCACAATGAACATCATATTGGAACTGCCAAAGAAAAATAACAAAAAGGAAAATGTATTCTCTTATTTCACTTGCAGATAGCATACAGGTTGGTTGCTATGATGCCACCATTGTCAATGGGCAGTAATACAGTTGTAGAGACCAATGGGACACTTAATTATTTATCAAGGGATAACAGTGGAGTTTCTATTCCTGATGGAAGAATGTAATAACAGGTAGGTAATAACAGGAGAAAGAGAAAAGGAGGAAGAAAGGGGAAGGGGAGGAGAAGGAGAAAAAGAGAAGGAAGAACAAGCATAATCTTCCAGAAAAGAAGACCAGTGATGTTTTTTTTTATTTCTTTTCAGCATAACAGTATTCATTGTTTTTTGCACCATACCCAGTGCTCCATGCAATACGTGCCCTCCTTAATGCCCACCACCTGGCTCCCCCAACCTCCCAGTCCCCAAGAAGACCAGTGATATGTAGAAATAGATGGTTGTACATGTCAGGAGGAACGGCACCTATAGTGAGAGCCACATGTTCAGTGGGAGATTACAGAAGAACAGAAGACCTCAATAGCGCATTGGAGTTAAAAAGCAGAGCAGCAGAAATGCTCAATAGAAGATACATTTGTGTATGTGTGAGCCTAAGTTCATCTCAGCACTCCTAGATTGATTTTATTTTCTGTTGGCTGTGGTCGGATGTGGTGGACATTGTAGTGGCTTTATATTTTACATCTACATGTTTGGGCTAAAGACAGAGAACTCCATGGTAATTGAATACTCAGATTGTACATATACTCAAATTATATGCATAGGAAATGAAGTTCTGAGAAGCATGCATCATATTTAATTCCCAAAGATGAGTAATATTGATTCTCTATCATTGAATATGAAACTGGGGCCTGATAAAGTAGGAGAATCACTAAATAGTAGATTGGCATAACCTAAGAACATTTGTAAAAGTTCCAAAATGGTTGTCTTAAAAAGCAATTATGATTAATGTTTTGGCTTTACCAATTGCACTAATAGTTTACTTACAGGCAACTGTTCAGGAGAGACTCAAAATAGCATTTTTTCTAACAATGCAATGAACAATAAACATCTATTAAATTATGGCCACAATAATTTCTTGAACTATTCTTCTTCCATATTTATATATATGACCCAGAAGGCCTCACTTACAAAGACTGTCATATTTTCAGCATAGAAAGTATGTATAAGATTTTCACAAGATATCTTGAAATGCCTCCAAGTTGTTTCTAGCAAAAAAAATTAAAAGTGCCCCAAATTACAGATTATTCTCTCATGTATTTCAAGTTAAAATTAAACAAAAATATGTAAAAATAACATATGTTGGGTAAAATGACTTGCTCTAACAACGAAGAGAAACCGCTTTGCTTCATTCTTAAGGCATCTGTAAGACTCTAAGATGCATACAAACAATATGAATATCTTTTTTCCACCTTTGTATTGTTTATAGTGCCTAGTGCAGTAACTGACACGAATTAACGGCTACCTAAATGTGAGTTGAATTATTGCTGCCATTGATTTGTATATAGATCTGATATAGGTAGATATCAATAGATACCTTTTAGAAAATTTGTTGTACTTTTCTTGAAACTATAATAATTTCACAAATTTGAGCTTTCCTGGGGAATTTGGGAGTGAATTTGGCTGAGTGCATTTTCAAGCATTCTATAAAGAACTTATGCCATAAGTAAGAATCAGGGAATGCTATCAAATATAATTCAGAAATGATATTAAAAGAAGAAAAAGAAGAAAAACAAAAACAAAAAGACAAAGGCAAGAAAGTTATGGCTTATGAATTATATCTAACTAAACTGATTTAAAAAATGGCCAAATGAAGAAGAATATTCTGCAATGCTAAAGATAATAGAGACTTGAACTACTAACAACTCTAACGCCACAGGTCTTTGATATACATTTTAAATTCTCTTCACAAGCCATTTGTCTATGACATTCAACTATGATAAAGCAAATGCTACACTGTTAGAGAATGAAATGATTAAAAATAACTCTCTGAGGTGGTTTATGTTGCAATCAATAATTCCCAAGGAGCCACCCATTGAATACTAAAGAATCTAAATCTAACCCAAAAGAATAGGGATGGTTTATTTCCAGTGTCACAGTAAATCAAACTATGTGGGCCAAGCCACTCTTTTAATTGTAATTATGCTCTTTAATTGGAATCATGTTAAAAAGTGTACTTTGGGGATATTTAACATCTTAAAGACATGCAGTCTTTCCATTCACTAACAAAAGTGTTCTGATTTTAATGAATACTGTCTATCTCAGCTCATATATTTTTATATACTTTAATATATATTTCTTGACTTATTTAGTATATTTAATGTAATTTAAGTGTGCTATATGCTTCAGTAGCATACCTAGTATATTTTACACTTACATAAAATAAGTTTTAGCACTCCCTTTCATGTCAGAGAAGAAAGTAATAGATATAGAAGTTTAATATCTTACAATAATTACATAACTTTTTCACATTTAAAGAAAAATATTTCAAATAAGGATAGAATTTATCATGTTAAATCTATTCTAGGACAGTTCTACAATATGGGAAATAAAGCTGAGAAATCAATTAAGAATGCTTTTCCAAAAACCTAGCAAAGACACTATGAGTACTTCAGTTACCTATTTAATTGAAAATACATATCTGTTTTCATAGACATTTCTTGCCTTAAACCTCTTTAGACAACTATAAATTTTTTTTAAGATTTTATTTACTTATTTGACAGAGATCATAACTAGGCAGAGAGGCAGGCAGAGAGAAAGAGGGGGAAACGGGCTCCCCGCTGAGCGGAGAGCCCTATGTGGGGCTCAATCCCAGGACCCTGGGATCATGAGCTGAGCCGAAGGCAGAGGCTTTAACCTGCTGAGCCACCCAGGCGCCCCAACAACTATAAATTTTTATATAAACTTTTGCTTCTACGTGATGTGATGAGCACTGGTGTTATATGCAACTAATGAATCATTGAACAATGTCTCAAAAACTAATTATGAACTATGTGGTGGCTATTCGAATTTAAATAAATTAAATAAGTAAACAAACAAATTTTGCTTTCAACTATGTGACTCTGGCTTGGAATTAACAATCAATTTCAGCACTCAGTTACATCGTCTAATAGTTACGAGCTGTTACTTAACTGGAGGAACTGGAACTGTCATTGGTTTCTTTACCTGAGGAATACTTGATTTGGTAGTCACATGTTGAAACCAGAGAGGGTTTTTCTAAGTAGATTCATTTTGAAAAAGCCTAAGGAAGGAAATATGTCAGGCCAAATTTTGTGAAAAAGATAAACATAGTACCCAGTGTAACTCACAGGTTTATCACTGAATGAGACAATTGATGAGTTTAGGGAAATAGAATTGTGTGACTGTACCCCAACCAGGGAGGACACAGCAGGGTTAGAATACCTTCTGAAAGATGACTAAAATGACAGATAGAGGTGAAGCGTGAGGGTTAGGTTCTTGTCTCATGGAGTCGAAGAATGAATTTCCCAGAAAAAAGAGAGTAAAGAAGTTTATTAAGTTTATTAAGCAAGGGTACATGAAAAGCTCTCATGAGTGAGACAGGTCCTGACAGGGTTGCCAAAGAGAGCATCCACTGACAGTCTTTTATTCAGAACTGACCAGGGAGCTTGTGGCCTTACTTTTTTTGTATTGTCTTAGCTTAAGTAAGGACTGGTGATAACATTTTTATGGCTTAATTCTTTTTAGGGTCTGGTTATTCTTTGTTGGTCCCAGATGACTATCATTAAAAAAAGACACCCCCCATACATACATGCTTAGGGCAGGGTAGTCTGGTTTTTTCCCTTATCTCTGGTTTCCTGGCACTTCAGCATTCTGGGGATTTCTGTGAGCCTGATCACATAACCCCCTACCCATTTCTCCCAACTTAGCCCTACTCACCCCTTACTCAGAGGCAGAGAAGCTTATTTATGCCTAACAAAATTAAGTCTCTGGTAAAAAACAAAACACATCTATGAATCCTCAAGTCGTCAGCATTTATTCAAAGGAATGCTTCTGGGAAAATCTGTAGTCATTTCCTTACAGGTTAACTTTCAAAAGTCTTCAGTCATTTAAAAATATTTTTAAAAGTTCTCATTTCCCAAAGAATATATTCATATGACTTGGGATGATGGTGAAACTGAAGGAGAAAAACCACTCACTTTCCTGTAATACCAAATCTACTCAAAGATTATTATGTAAGCAATATTTAAAGCAATTTAACTAGTACATTATTTAAAATATTTTATAAACTCTTAATTGCTTTATAACATAAACATGAAATAGTTGAAAAGTCTTCAATATAAATTTTATTTATGACCACAAAGTAAACACCAACAAGCTTCATAAATAGAATAATATCAGAAAACCACTTTAATTCTCTATTCCAATCACTAGCCCAACCTTCCTCCCTAAAGGTAATTGATATTCCTACTTCTAAAACCATTGGTTGGAGTGCCTGGGTGGCTCAGTCGGTTGGGCATCTGCCTTTGGTTCAGGTCATGATCTCAGGGCCATGGGATCATCAAGCTTTCTGCTCAGCAGGAAACCTGTGTTCCCTTTCCCACTTCCCCTTCTTGAGTTCCCTCTCTCTCTCTCTCTATCAAATAAATAAATAAAGTCTTTAAAAATTAAAAAAAAAAAGAAGAGCTGCCATTTCTGCTGTGCACCAGGCACAGTGCTAGACACTTAAAAAACAAAAATTGCTTAATTTTATCTGCTTTAAAGCTTTCCTTTTTTTAAAGATTTTATTAATTTATTTGACAGAGAGAGACACATCAAGAGAGGAAACACAAGCAGGGGGAGTAGGAGAGGGAGAAGCAGGCTTCCTGCTGAACAGGGAACCTGACGTGGGGCTGGATCTCAGGACCCTGGGATCATGACCTGAGCTGAAGGCAGATGCTTAATGACTGAGCCACCCAGGCACCCCTGCTTGAAAGCCTTCTATATATACATCAAAGTAATATGTATTATTTTGTGTCTATCATTTCACAATCAACATTTTGAGTTTTTATCCATTAGGTAGTAATTTTTTTTTTATTATAGTATAGAATTCCATTGTATGAATAATCCACATATCATTCTACTGTTGATGGACATCTAGTTTCCTTGAAAGTTTTGGTTGCAAAAATATGCTGCTTCGGGCGCCCGGGTGGCTCAGTGGGTTAAGCCGCTGCCTTCGGCTCAGGTCATGATTTCAGGGTCCTGGGATCGAGTCCCACATCGGGCTCTCTGCTCAGCAGGGGGCCTGCTTCCCTTCCTCTCTCTCTGCCTGCCTCTCTGCCTACTTGTGATCTCTCTCTGTCAAATAAATAAATAAATAAAATCTTTAAAAAAAATATGCTGCTTTGAAAGTTTTCATATCTTTTGTTGTAGGTAGGTAGAGAGATAAAAAGATAGGTAGATGATAGAGATATAAATTTATGAATATTTTGGATACACATCTAAGAGTAAAATTTCTGGGTTATATATTATATGTATTTTTCTTTTATAGATGACGCCAAAATGTTTTCCAAAGCAGATATATTAATTTTTATATTCTACTAGCAGTGACTAAGAATTTGACCTACTTCAAAAAGTGTTTGCTAACACTTTGCATTATTGATTTTTAAAAATTTACCCACTTATGTGGACATGAAAGGGTCATATTGTAGTTTTAATTTAAAATCTAAATGGTAATAATAAGTTTGAACATATTTTCTTATTTTTAGACATTATAATACACTCTTTTGTGATGTGTCTATTAAAGTTTATTTACACGTTTTCTTTCACATGCTATTTTTATTATTAATATTCAGAAGTTCTTAATAAATTCTAGATATAAAGTTCTTTATCAGTACTTTGTTAAATGTCCTTTCCCAATTTATGACTTTATTTTTCACTCTCTAAGTGATATGTAATATATCCTGATCTTGGTGATTAGTTTAATTCAACAATCTTTTCCTTTCTTGTTCGTGAATCTGTCTCTTGCTTACAAAAAGAAAAATATGTTCTTAAGGTTATGAAGACATAGGTTATGAAGGTTATGAAGGTTATGAAGACATAGTCCCATTTTTTTTCCTCCTGGAAATTTTACTATTTTATCTTTCAAATTCCCCATCACGACTCATCTTTTTAAGTAATTTTTTGTATGCCACAAAGTTAAGGATAATTGTTTCATTGTAGATAACCATAGTTTGATAAGAACTTTTTTCCTTATTAAGTTTCACTCTCATTTTTGTGGCAAATTAAGTGACCACATGTATGTGTAAGACTACTTCCTGTCTTTTCATTATGTTTTATGTATCTCTTTGTCTCTTTGCACTAATCTACACAGATTTACACCAAATCACTTTCAGTTCATCTTTATATCTGGTAGCCCAAGTCCTCCAAGTTTATTTTAAAATGTCCCATTGGATATTTCCTCCTTTGCTGTTCTGCATTTAAGACTGATTTTTTAGGGAGCTCCTGAAAGTCTGGAGCCCTTTTGGCTTCTAGAGAGGCTTCTATGTCTGTAGAGAAGGTAACAGCTGTTGCAACAACCTAGCTGTGGAACCACTAGAATGGTGTGGACTCTCAAGGAAGTTACATAGACCAGGAAGCAGGCCAAGTCGTCAGACATGGCTGTGAAATGTGGAGAGATACCTAAACAAATCTAGTAGAGTCTCAGAGATGTTGTACCTGGTAATGGTATCCACATGTCATATAACAACAGTTAATCTTACTTCTTCCCCAAGAAGGGAGATGCAAGTCTATTTAATCTGTAAAGTTGGAGTTAGTGCTTGTGTATCCAGTGTAGTCCTTTGCTGTAGGAAATATGTTCAAATAAGATGACAAAATGGAATACATGAGTTCTAATCAAATAAATTCTCTATAAGAAGAACTTTGGGTGGCACTGGGAAAATTTTAGCATGGACCATGTCTTACATGATAGAAATATTTCATTAATAGTGTAAGGTATGATAATGGTATAATAATTATTTTTTAAAATAACTTCTTCTGTGTTAGATATATATTCTGAAGTACTTACGGCCAAAGAATATGATTTTGGGTATTGCTTTGTAATACAAACACACAAACAAATATATGGGGAAGAGAAACATGAAACAATATTGACACAAATATTGATATGTTGAAGCTGGGTAATAGGTATCTGGGAATTCATAATGTTATTCTTTGAATTTTTGTATATTTTTGAAAATTTCTGCAACAATAAAAATAAATGAATATGCTTTTCCATTTGAAAGAAGAATATTTACATTAATGAACAACAACAACAAATCCTTAGATTTACCCTTTCAATGTAAACATGTAAAAAACCTTTTTAGATGTGTGAGTCATCTATTTGATAGATAGAAAACTGCTGAGTTTTCCAGCAACAGGAAAAATTTGTTAACATATGTAGCTGCTGGGGCACAGGGATTCTCATTCAGATAGGCATCCATTCTTCATTTTGGTTCAGGTCATGATCTCAGGGTCCTGGGGTGAAACCCCTCAACGAGCTCCTTGAAGAGCCCTGTATCAGTCTCCACTCAGAATCTGCTTGTCCCTCTCCCTTCCCCTCTGCACCTTACATGTTCTGCCTCTCTCTTTCTCACTCTAAAATAAATAATAAGTAAATAATAAATAAATAAATAATAAATAAGTAAAATCTTAAAAAAACATGAATAGCTGCTAACCCAATTACCACCCATTGTTAAAGGAAATGCAATTTCCAAAACATCTAAAATATCAAGTTACTCTAGTAACATCACTAGGCAAATAGTCTTATAGATTATAAAATAACATAATAAAAAAAGTTTTATATCTTTGAAATATTTTTGTTTAAATGTTTTCTTTCTATTGTGATTTTATAAAAATATTTAATTCATACAATGGTATATTACAATTTAAAATATACCGTGTATTCTGATGTTACTATTATAAAAAAGTTTTTCTTTCAAATCATTTCTTATCTCTTAGAATTACTTCCCATCAGTTATTTAGTTCATTATAAGGTATTCCTCATTATTATTATGGTAATGTATCCCTGGCTTAATTTGTCTATGAAGAAAACATTTCATACTACCAATTTTCTTTTTTTTTTAGTATAGATGTGATTTTATTTTATTCCCTTTGTTATTATAATATTAGTGATGATTTCTTGCGTCAAAAAAAGAAAAATGTTCCCTTGTAAGTAATTCATAATCATGAAAGTTGGGTTTGAAGATGCGATTGGGTACTCCTATCTTATCACTCTGGTCTCTTCACTTCTGAGGTTTAGAAATAACATGTAAACATAGGGGACAAAAAATTGAAAGGAAAGAAGTATTACTTTATTAGTGGCTAGGAGCTATAATAGATTTTGATAGAATTCATATCTCAGTCCAAAATGCATAACAGGAACCTCCAGTAGCCTTTCACTTGCAATTAAGTTTGCCAACCCTGTAGAACAGGCTGTGACTTGAAGTGACCCATAATTCCCACACAGAGATGCTAGGAAAGAGTGATAGGCTGTCTGAACCTTCCTCGGAGGGTGGCAAGACTTGGAAATATCTAATACAGGAGGAAGTACAGCCAAACATATTACGTATACATAGGAAGTAGCACTAAAGGCTAGAGAATGCATTTATACCTTTAAGACAGAGTTAACCCAGGCACTTATTAAAATGTGCTGCTGATGAAATGACTTAGTTCCAAAAATGCTGTATTTGTTCCACTAGTTGATAACGACACTTGAATCCATCTCTAACTTTCTTCCCTCAGGATAGCTAGATAGGTAAATATTAAAGTGAGCGCTGCAAATAGTGAGTATCTATCCTTCATATTAATAAAATGCATAAATTAACATTAGGTCAGTCTTTCACTTATTAAAAAAAAACAAACACTGGTAACTCTATGCTTAGCTTAGCTTAGCACAGTAACTCCACACTAAAATACATGTGTCTTGAAGATGCATCTATTTTGCTTACCCTTCTGATCCCAGAACCTAACATGGTACTCATCATACAGTAAGTGTTCAATAATGATTTGTTCAAGGAGTATTAAATAACATGTTACTAAGAACATTAATTTCCTGAATACTTAATATGGAATGCGCAACCTATCCAATATACAGATAGATACAGATAAAGATCACAATTATATGATTTATATATTTTCGTGACATCTGTAAATTGTAAAATTCAGATTAAGATCTTTAAAATGACACCCAAATCATAAAATTAATAAGGTTTAGGTACAGTTTGAAACCAAGAACTACAAATTCTGTGTCTTTTCTCTCATTTTTCTGTCATCCTCTAAAGCCAAATTCTTTCCTTTTCAAGGAAATGTATGGGACTGTATTTATGCCAAAATTAGCAGAAAATTGAGCAAATGTATCCAAATAGTATTTCACAATATTGTCGGTGCTTGATTCCATGTTTCTTAACTGTGTTTAAAATTTAAAATGTGTGAGTTCTCCAGATCTGCCAAAAGATGCCTGTTACCAAACCACCTAGAATTTTTTGTAAATAACCCAGTTACCATTAAAGTTATATTGATTTCCTTAGGAACATACCTATTGCTAACCCTGACAACCTAGGGACAGGTCACTGCTTCTAAAAATGATGGCATATTTCATTGCTTTGAAAATCTTTTTGGCTCCTTGGTGGCATATCTTTCCAAGACCTATAAGATACTGACATTCATACTATTGTATCTCCTTAAAATATACACTTCACCTTATCTATCTTGCTCCCTCTATGAGATTAGCGTGCTTCTCTTTATAAATGAGTGTATTTTCATATATTAAAATTGGAAGTTTCTTTTTTAAGTATTTTATTTATCTTTTCTAAAAAGCTAATAATGGAGCAGTTGCTTGTTGTAGATCAGAATGTTCTTAGCATTGGTGGTATGGCATCTTTTTTTTCTACTAAAAATAAAGACATTTAAAACTCCTACCTTACAGGCTTCTTTATTTGGTTTTCAGCTTTACCATTACCTTACCTTTTCTTGCTTTTTATTTCATTAAGCTGTTGAATCATTTTACCTTTATGTCATTACTAACTATAAACGTACTTGTATTATAGATGAAACAAAGTTTGGTATTATTACTTTATATGTTGACCTCATTTAAATACCACAGTCCTGAGTGTTTTAATGTATTTGAAGTCTCATAAGTCATATGTAATTCTGTAAAGGCATTTTTGGTATCTCAATTAAAATCTAGAGCATTCTAGGGGTGCCTGGGTGGCTCAGTGGGTTAAAGCCTCTGCCTTCTGCTCAGGTCATGATCCCAGGGTCCTGGGATCAAGCCCCGCATCAGACTCTCTGCTCAGCAAGGAGCCTGCTTCCTCTCTCTGCCTGCTTCTCTGCCTACTTGTGATCTCTGTATGTTAAATAAATAAATAAAATCTTTAAAAAAAAAGGAATATATATATTTTTAAAAATCTAGAGCATTCTAAAACCTTTGTTCTCAAGACGTGTTTCAGAGCATGCTCTTTGATTAAAAAAATATTATTTTGGAGGGAAAGGGGTTTTCTGAAGAAGTTGACCAAGTGCATGATGATTCAGGGGTCATAAAATGTGATTACATTCCATATCAAATGCTTGAAATGATTTGTAAGTCTTCTGATTTCAATGAAAACTGATTTAGCTTCTAATATGCTTTAGGTATGTAAACCTACTTTATTCATGTGTAGATGCCTTGCCATAGGGTCAGAGTACATGAACTATATACTTTCACATATTTTTAGCACTGACCTAAGGCAGAATAAGACAAAAGATGGCTATGAATCAGGAAACAGTATTGTACTGTGAATGACTGAAAGGGGATGTAGGTTTCTGTCTTTGAAGGTCACAGTCATCTGTACTTAACCTGTCTGTGGTGTAGGTGACTGTGAGGAAATGTGAAATGTGAGCCTTGTCGAAAAACAAATTTTGGTGATAACACCTTCTTACTTGGTTGCCCATCTTGGGCATTATAATCTTTAATGAAACAGTTAGGTAGAGTCCAACTAGTCTAAGTAGCTATTTGTAACAAGGCCAAGATTTTAAAGCCAAATTCAGCAATTCTCAAGAGATGCTTAATTACTCACAGGTGATGTTGCTAGGCAACCACTTCACCTTCTAATTCTGCTGCTTCACCTAAGTGTGGTACTCAGTTTGTTTTATCGTTACTGAATGTTAAAAGAGATGGTGAAGTGCAGTCTTAAGAATGTATTTAAAACCAGGTGAAAATAGAAAGTTAGGGAAATTCTCATTATAGACTGTGTCTATAATTCATATTCTTAATGTAGGACTTGGCACAGGTGGATTTTTCATTGAAGGAAGAAGAGATTCAGGGCTTACATTCTAGACAACAGTTTCTTGATGAATAGTATAAAATGAACTACCCTTTGTGTATCATTTAAAAGTCTAGAAATGGATAGGTACCATCATCAGCAGCAACAGCAGCAGCAGCAACAAGTACACCTACTAATTGAAATGTATGCTTACCAAAAATCACAATCTATTTTTATTCACAACCTGTTTATACCTATTGCATTTGTTGTTGACATTACATAATAGGATAAAGTGTCCTTGAGAATATAAAAGCAAAAAAAGTGGTTATCTTTTCTGATGGAAAAAAAAAGATTATGATTTATGATATCATGACTTCAGAAAAATCCAAGAAAGAATGTGTAATTTTTTTATGCTTAATTATGTCTATAACTCAGCATTCCACATAACCTTTGACTCTGGTTCTTAACCTAGAAATAAAGACCCCAGGAACTAGCGACCTTGAACCACAGTTCTAGAAATGCTGAACTACAAACGCCTTTTTTATGCATCTGTGGGTTTTAACAGTCCATGTGAGATTCATCCACATCGCTGTGGATTACACTCACCAGCTGTAAATGGAGATGAAGGAATGATTTGAAAGGGGCCATACACTCTTCAGAACACTCTTTACAAATGAAAATCTCAAAACATCAAAGATTTCTTTGAGTAAGTTCATGCACAGAGCAAGTATAGCATGGAGGACATATTATCTTAAAGCCTGATTGAAAGTAGTTGCTCTTATTCTATTCCTCAGTTTTTTAGTTTAATACCATATGATTTCATTCATACGTGGAATTTAAGTAACAAAACAAATGAGCAAAGGGGAAAAAAGAAAGAGAGAGAGAGAGACGGAGGCAAACTAAGAATCAGACTCTGAACTGCGGAGAACAAACTGATGGTTACCACAGAGGAGGTGAGGAAAGGGAGATGAAACAGGCAATGGGGGTTAAGGAGAGCACTTGTGAGGAGCACCGGCTGTTGTATGGAAGAGTTAAATCACTGTATTGTACACCTGAAACTAATATTACACTGTTAACTACATAGAATTTAAACAAAAACTTAATAAAAAATAGAAAACAAAGAACGTATGGTAAAAATAGTGGTAATAATAGATGGGGACACCTCAGTGACACAGTCGGTTAAGCACTGAACTCTTGCTTTGGGCTTGGTTTGGATCCGCATTGGGCACCACATGCAGCTTGGAGTCTGCTTGATATTCTCTCTCCTTCTTCTCCTCACACTTGTGCTCTCTCTTTCTCTCTCTCAAATAAATAAACAAATATTTTATTTTTTTTTAAACAAATATTTTAAAGAGCACTGGGTGTGGTGCATTAACAATGAATTTTGGAACACTGAAAAAATTAAAATAAAAAAAGAATAGAAAAAATACATACAACTTATATTGGTATTATAGGGTTTAAATCTGGGAAGAATTTATTGTACAAAGGTTAAAAATGAGGTGTATTTTTTTCCCCAACAATTCAAAATGCTTCAAATAGGATTTAAGATGCCAGTAGTAAATGCAAATGAAGCTTTACTGTATAAAGCAATAAGAAAAGTGTGTGGAGCAGTGTGTTCAGACAGGGATCAACCACATTCATCAATCTTTTCACCTTCTATGCATGCAAATGTAATTAATAAATGTAATGTGCCCCAGAATAAAGGCATGCCTTTCACACTATAAATATTACATTATCAGTATTCAACAAAGAGAATATAAATATGCCTACTCTTATGTCAGGCAGATCCAGGTTGATGTAAAGTGCTTGCCAGAATATGCATCCACTCGAACATAACTACAGCTGCTGTCACATAATTCATATTCTTAATGCAGGACTTGGCACAGGTAGATTTTTCGTTGAAGGAAGAGGGGGGTCAGGGCTTACATTCTAGACAACAGCTTTTTGATGAATAGTATAAAATGAACTACCCTTTGCATCTTGGCGCATCATTTAAAAGTCCAGAAATGGATAGGTACCAACATCAGCATATACCACTGAAGATATCTTTTTATTTATTTGCCAACAAGCTCAAATGATAGGATTAACTATTTAATACACACATTTCAGATTAAAGATAATTTTACATAACCGTGTGTGCATATATATGTATTTGGGTGCCTATGTGCACACATACATACATACAGGTCCACCCATGTTTACATGACTGATATCTTTTGCCTCACATTTAAGATTATTGTTTATGTAGAAATGTTACAAACACGATTCTTAGTGGTTTTACCATAAGCTCTCAGCACTGCCGAATTTAATGAACGTTAACACAAGAAAAGCAATCTATATTAAAAAACCACCTAGGTACAAGGAGCCAGGAAACGTCCAAGAACCTCAAAGCTTTAAGAACAGAAGAGGTGACCTGAATGTAAAGCATCTTAAAGGTTTAGCAGAATGAGTCCACGGATTTAAGGTTTAGTTTTCCATCACTAGTATGAATGATTCACTCTTCCGATGTCCTATTCTTTTGATCTTCCTAGCAGGTAATTTATTCTCTCTACTTTTATTTCTTCTCTTATCTCCTAGGTGCTGATGATTTTACTTAGTTTCTACTTTTTTGTAACTTCGGCTTGAAATACCCACATGATGGTCTCTTCTAAGCCCATGCGTGTTTTCAGTTTCCCGCAAGTGCCTGATGAAGTTTGTATTTCTCGATTCGCCTACCTGAGAATGAAAAACTACGACATTCCAGCTATTTTTCCCCAGGACACAATATCACAATGACGAAACAGCCTAAGGCAGCTTAGGTTACCTGCTGCCTGATGCCCAGTCATTTTTAAGTGTGGTATAGGGGTCCTGTGGCTTGAACGGAGGGCACCACGAGGATCAGCAGGTGGGGTGGGATCATGGGAACTCTTCGTGGTGTGTCAGGATCCAAGATTAGCTCATGAACTGTGAAGTCTAATTCAGCCTGCTATAGACATATCCTGAAATTCATGTTTAAGTTTGTCTCTATTTACCAACTGAAACGTGGTAACTTGCTATGTAATGTAAATGCACATTGGATGCTCCCCCTGTGAAATATAGAGGCACAGAAAAAAGAACTACAAGTCCCTCTACCTATTTTTATATGAGATTTTCTTTTGTTTCAGTACTATAACACTTACAGTTCTTTATAGTAAATATTTACTAGAGGCAATAGAATGTTTAAGATGTGTATATGTATAGGTTAAAAGACTTAAAAACAAGCAGTATCTGTTTGTTATATATTTGAGTTTGATATATATTTGAGTATATATATGAGGGTTTTTTAAGTATCACCTTCACACCTATTGGCTCTTGTGAGACTTCCCTTGATCTCACTCCTCTCTTGCCTAAGAGATGAGCAATGTCTGAATTCTTAATATTTAATATTTTATTTTGTTTTTCTTCTCATTTTACTATGTATTTCATATGCAGACATATTATATTCTAGAGTTTTGTTCTCTGTAATTTTTTGAACCATACTACATGTATATATATATTTTAAAGATTTTTGTTTATTTACTTATTTGAGAGAAAGAAGGAGCACAGTGGGGAGGGGTAAAGTCAAGCAGACTCCACACTGAGCATGGAGCCAGACATGGGGTTTGATCTCACAATCCTAAGATCACAACCTGAGACAATTCTGGGTGGGATGCTTAACCGACTGTACAACCCACACCCCACTACATGCATAGTTTTAGATCTTGCTTCTGGCACTTAAATTGTGTGTCTGAGATTTATTTATGTTATTGTGTGTAGCTGTAGTTTACACATTTCTGCTGCTGGTATTGCATGAATAAACGTCTGTTTATTCATCTATTCTGATACTGATGGACATTTGAAAAAATTTCTGCATTTTGCTGTAATGAAAGGTTCTACTACAAATAGTCTTGCACATATCTTTTTGTGGATATGTGCAAGTTTTTTTCTAAGATGCAAACCTAAGAGTGGATTGCTAGTTTTAAGTATGAACACTGTAAAGCTTACTGTATAAAATGAATTTCTTTCCTAAAATGATTGTATTAATTGACATTCATGTAGTGTATAAGAATTCCAGTTTTCTATATTAAGACTTGATCTTATCAGAATTTTATTTTTGTGTATTTACTAAATATTTAATGGTTAAAAATACATCTCATTTATTTTGTTTTTATTATTTTGCATTTTGCATTTCTCTGATTATCAGTGTGGTTAATAACCTTTAGGTTTTATTTGCTATTGGGTTTCCCTTTTATTAAGTGCTTACTCAGTTCTTTAAAATTTATTTATTTATTAGAGAGAGAGGGAAGGGGCAGAGGCAGATGGACAGAGAGAATTCCAATTAGCTCAGAGCCGACACAGGGCTCTATCTCATGACCCTGAGATAATTATCTGAACAGAAATCAAGAGTAAGATGCTTAACCAACTGAACTACCCAGGAACCCTAAGTGCTTACTCAGTTCTTTTGCTTTATTTTGTCTGTGGTGTTTTTTTTTTTTTTTGTTTTTTTTTTTAACTTTGTTTGCATTTGTTTAAAAATTTTAATATATACATATAGCAATCCATTTTCACTTATATTTATATTTATTACATAACTCCTTCCTATCTGTGGTTTCCCTTTTCAATATTTTATACAGATTTGATGAACATAACTTCTAAACTTTATTTGCTTAAAATTTTCCAATCCTTCCTCTTGTGATGTTTCTTTTTTAAAATTTAATTTAATTTAATATTAATTAATTAATTGTGTGTGTGTGTGTGTGTGTGTGTGTGTGTTCCAAAATTCATTGTTTATGCATCTCACCCACTGCTCCATGCAATACATTCCCTCCCTAGTACACACCACCAGGCTCACCCAACCCTTGCCCTCCTCCTCTCCAAGCCACTCAGTTTGTTTCTCAGAGTCCACAGTCTCTCATGGTTGGCTTCCCCCTCCAATTTTGCCAACTCACTTCTCCTCTCCATCTCCCAATGTCCTCTGTGTTATTCTTTATGCTCCACAAATAAATGATACCATATGACAATTGACTCTCTCTGCTTGACTTATTTTACTCAGCATAATCTCTTCCAGTCCCATCCATGTTGATACAAAAGTTGGATATTCATCTTTTCTGATGGAGACATAATACTTCATCATATATATGACCATATCTTCTTTATCCATTCGTCCATTGAAGGCCATCTTGGTTCTTTCCACAGTTTGGTGACTATGACCATTGCTGCTATGAACATTGGGGTACAGATGGTCCTTCTTTTCACTATATCTGTATCTTTGGGATAAATACTCAGTAGTGCAATTGCAGGGCAATAGGGTAGCTCTATTTTTAATTTCTTAAGGACTCTCCACACTGTTTTCCAAAGTGGCTGCACCAACTTGCATTCCCACCAACAGTGTAAGAAGGTTCCCCTTTTCCCACGTCCTCTTCAACACTTTTGTTTACTGTCTTATTGATTTTGGCCATTGTAACTGGTGTAAGGTTGTATCTCAATGTGGTTTTGATTTGAATCTTCCTGATGGCTAATGATGATGAACATCAAAAAATGGGCAGAAGACATGAACAGACACTTCTTTGAAGAAGACACACAAATGGTTAACAGACACATGAAAAAATGTGTCTCGATTCATCATCATTAGCCATCAGGGAGACTGTGATATGTTTCTTAATTATGATATGCATTTCTATATTTAGACCAAAAAGATATTCTCTTATATTGTATATTTAAAGTATTTTACTTTTACCTGTCAATGTTAGGTATTTAATTTACACAGGATTAATTTTGTATATGTTTTGGATAAGGGAATCTAATTCCCTTTGTTTTGCTTAATAATTACTAAAAGTCTAAACTGACAAGTTTAATTCAATTTTTTAAGTCTGTAGTGAATTTTTATTTTATCAATTACTGTATAATATTAAAATATTAAAGTCCCCCTTTATGTTGGAGGGATGTATCTGATTTTTTCTGTATTAGTTTTAAAATAAAACAAAAGAAATTAATGGGCTCAATAACCAAGTAATCTGAGTCAAACTTTTATGCACAGCTGAACTCAAAAATGCTGTTAAAAAAAAAAAAAATTGACACTTGAGGATGCCTGTGTGGCTCAGTCAGTTAAACATCTGCCTTCAGCCTAGGGTCCTGGGATTAAGTCCCATGGTCCTGGAATGGAGTCCCACATTGGTCTCCTTGCTCAGAGGATGGTTCTCCCTTTCCCTCTGCCTGCCACTCCCCCTGCTTGTAAGCATTCTCTCTCTCTCTCTCTGACAAATGAATAAATAAAATCTTAAAAAAAAAATGACACTTGGTCTTCCTCTATCTCTCAGTTCCACATTACCCTATTTCACCTTCTTTCTCAGATGACTTTACTTGGTAATTTCCAAGAGATGCTCCCTCTTCCCCAAGGTTCCAGCACATATACTAAGCTCAGTTTTATTGGCCCAAATAGCATCATGTGCCCTCTTCTGCTCAAAGCTAGAGAGCAAGAACAGCTGATTGGCTTAAGATGGGGCATGTTCCCATCTCTGGAACTGATTGAGTTGAACCTGCCTCAAAGTAAAAGGGAAAAAATGTGTACCCTGCCAGTCATCTCCCAGCCAGATTCACTTCTAACACAATAAACCATATATGTGTGTGTGTGTGTGTATGCATGTATACATGTACACACACACACACACACACACACATTTTTTTATTTTTTTTATTTTTTGAGAGAGAGAGAGAGAGTGTACAGGGTTTGGATGGGCAGAGGAAGAGTGAGAGAGAGAGAATCTTAAGTGGGCTCCATGCATGGAGGCTGTCTCAGGGCTCAATCTTACCACCTTGAGATCATGACCTGAGTTGAAATCAAGAGTTCAACACTTAACCAATTGAGCCACCCAGGTGCCCCCATAAACTATATTTTAAATTAACTTTATATAAATGGAATCATATAGTACAAATGCTTTGTGTCTACTTTGTTAACTGTATTGATAATGTTGCAAGTAGTCATAGTTCATTAATTGTTGTCATTATATAGTATTAATTTGTGTGAATATATGATAAACCATCCATTCTAATGTTGAAAAATGTTCATTTAGTTTTAAATTGGGGACTATTCAGAATAATGTATCCATGAAAATCTTTATACATGTATTTTGGGAAGTTTATATGTATATGAGTCCATGTGGGTTTTTGTATATGTGTGTGTGTGTTGAGTGTCTTTCTAGAGTTAGTAATGTTGGGTTACAAGGTATTCATATATTCAGCTTTATTAGATATTCCTAAACAGTTTGCCAAACTAATTGTATCAATTTGTACTCCCCAAGGCCAGGCCAACTCACTAATCTTCCTTTTGCATTATGGCTTTAATCTGCATTTTCCTGATATTTGATAAACATAATTCATATGCTTAATAGCATTTGAATATCTTCTTTTATGTAACACCTGCTAAAGTCTTTTTCTATTTTTACATTTGTTTTTTTTTTTCTCATTGATTTGTAAAAGTTCTGTTTGAAATTGTCTTTCATCTCTCTAATGCCATTTTTGTTTCATTTTTACTCTTTATTCTGTTTTATATTGGGTATTTTCTAAGGTATGTTTCCAAATTCACTAATCTTTTTTTGCAATGACAAATCTGCTATTAATCCTATACAGTAAATTTTTCATCTCATACAGTTCAGTCTTCATTTCTAGATATTTGATTTAGATCTTTTCTATATCATCCATGTGTCCACTTAATTTTTGAACATACGGAATACAGTTATAATAACTGTTTTCATTCTTTCTCTCTGAATTCTAACATCCGGTTAGTTGGTTTTAGATTTATTGATATTTATCTTCATTATACATCACTTTTTCCTTCATCTCATGCTGGATAAATTTTTTTTTAAAGATTTTATTTATTTATTTGACAGAGAGAGATCACAAGTAGGCAGAAAGGCAGGCAGAGAGAGAGGAAGGGAAGCAGGCCCCCTGCTGAGCAGAGAGCCCGATGCGGGACTCGATCCCAGGACCCTGAGATCATGACCTGAGCCGAAGGCAGCGGCTTAACCCACTGAGCCACCCAGGCGCCCACTGGATAATTTTTTTATTAAATGCCAGACATTGTGAAATGTACCTTGTTTGGATCTGGACATTTTTGTATTCCTATAAATATTCTTCTCTCTGTTCTTCTCCACAGTTATAAATAGTTTATGTCAAGTAGTCATTTTTTCCTTTCTTTTCTTTTTAGTGGGGGCCTAAGTAGTGCTTAGTCTAAGGCTAATTCTTCCTCATTCCCCAGAAAAGAACCTTCTGTTTACCACGCTCTACCCAATGATCCAGGAATTCTGAATCTCTCTATTTGTGGGGACAGGAACTCTCTGGCCCTGTGGGAGTGTTTGGTACCATTATAACTAATTCTCCTGTGTGGCCTTTTTCCCCTGCTTCAATCAGTTTCTTGTCATGCTCATGCTTATAAGCATTCAGCTGAAAATCCAAAGGGCCTTCAAATGGCCAGTGCTTTTGCGCTGGTGCTGTTATCTCTACTGATCCTCTGTCCTGTGAATCTACTCATCTTGGCTTTTCTGTTCCATCACCTTAACTCCGGAGTTCACTGGATTCCATTAGGGTTTCCCCCTCTTCTTGCAAATGGCCTCAAAGTAGTATGGTAAAAGAACTGTGGCATTCACACAGCTTTCATGTTTGTTTCTTGTCTTTCAGGATTACTCTCCTTAGTTGCTTGTTATGGGTTGAATTGTTTCCATCTCCCAAAGAAGATGTGGAAGTCCTAACCATCTAACCATCCCCCCCACCTGCGAAAGTGACCTTATTTGACAATAACGTCTCAGCAAATGATCAAGTTAAGATGAGGTCATTGCAATGGGCCCTAATTGAATAAGACTGGTATTCATATAAAAAGAAGAAATTTGGGTATAGACACACATGTACAGAGGGAAGACATGAAGACACAGAGAGAATGCCCTCTTTAAGGCAAGGAATATCTGATGCAACAAGAAGCTAGGAGAGAGGCAGGGCACAGATCTTTCCCTCATAGCCCCTTGAAGGAAACCTCTTGATGACAACTTGATCTTGAACTTCTTGTCTCAAGAACTATGAGACAATAAAATTCTCTGTTTAAGCCATCTAGATTGTCAGTTTGTGGCGCTTTCTTACAGAAGCCCCAGGAAACAAATACATTATTTTGTATGCAATGTCTTGAAGATTATAATATACACACAGAAACACACAAACTTTCTTTTTTATTCAAGTAGGGTCATAAACCCAGTTCTTCCTAGTATATACTGACCAGAAGTGGTGTTATTTGCTCACAGAATTTTAATTTTATTCTTCATCTGTTTCTCAGGCTTTTTTTAAAAGCATATCAATCATAATTAATTTAAGGTTTGTGTCTGAAAACTAATTTCTGAGTCTGTTATTGTCTCTTTGTTTTAGGCTTTGTTTGGGTTTTCGTTTTATCTTTTTCTTTTTCTTTAGTTTTTTTTTTTTTTTGTTATGTTAGTCACCATACAGTATACATTAGTTTTTGATGTAGTGTTCCAAAATTCATTGTTTGCATATAACACCCAGTGCTTCATGCAATATGTGCCCTCCTTAATACCCATCACTAGGCCAACCCATCCTCCCACACACTTCCCTCTAAAACCTTCCGTTTGTTTCTCAAAATGACCAGTCTCTCATGGTTCATCTCCCCATCCAATCCCCCCTCCCCTTCATTTTTTCCTTCCTTCTAGGTTTTCTGCACACCTTTTTCTTTCAAATTTTTAATTTTTTTTATTTTTATTTTGTTATTTTAAAATTTAAAATCCACTTACCTACTAAAATTACCCATCTTCTGTTTACTTCCTAGGTACTCCTTTTACTTTAAATTCATATAGAAATATAATATATATTTTTTAATTTGAAAGATTTTAGACTTTTAGAAAAGTTGCAAAGATAATATAGAGTGTTTCCACATGCCCTTTTCCCCAGTTTCTCCTAGGGTTAAGATCTCACATAGCCAGGGTATGCTTATCAAATGAATAAATTAACACTGGTATATTATAATGAATTAACACAGCAGATGGTATTCAGAGAATACTAGTTCTTCTCCATGAATGTCCTTTTTGTGTTCCAGGATCCAATCAAAGGTACTGTATTATTTTTAGCATATAGAGGTATTTATTAGCTATTTTAAAGTTCATTTCTGCTTGAGCTCATATCTGTGCTCATTTCTCAATTTCTATTGAATCATTTTTCTCCTTGCTATTCTAAGGTCTGTTCTAAAGTCTGTTCCTTCGTAAGTCCAATACATTTTAATTCCTAGTTTTATGCTGTGGATGCTATTTTGTAGAGTCTGAAAAGTATTTCTGTTATTTATTTATTTATTTATTTACTTATTTATTTGCATTATGATAAGTGCTTATAATCTTTTTTAAAGAGTGTGGTTGAGTTTTCTTCTATAAAACCATGGACTTACTGGCTTCCCAACCTTGATCTATCCCATGCTTGACTTTAGGCTTCCTTATTGTGGATTTAGAGTAGCCTTTACTTTAGATATGTTCCTTACTTTTTAAGGGATGGCATTTCTGGTCTCTCAGCAGAAGTCCTATGATATCCAATGACACCTTTCTATTCTGGTGATTTGTAACTCCAAATTCTCCTATTGTCTTATAAAAACCAGTAGAACCTTTGTTTACAAAGATTCTGTCATGCAGGCACACAGATTCTGTCATGCAGGCACACAGTTCAGTGTTTGATCAAAGATTCTACCTGAGTTCTTCAATATTTCTTAGGCTTCTTCTCTACCTGACATCCTCCTCTCTGTTCACTTGCCTCACAAGTTAAACTCATTTTAGCACCTGTTATCTCTTTCCCTCCATCCAGCAAGACCACTTTATACTTAGGTTTAATTCCTCTATGCTGTAGTTTGGAGAATGATTTTACAAAGAAAAGTGTGGGTGAATATAGAACTTAACTCGTGTGCATGCCTTTCTTCAGGGATCACAACTCTTTATAAATTTAAGATAAAAGATTTCCTTGAAGAACTACAATTTTAAAATATCTCAAAGCTAAAGCAAAATTTCTCATTTCCAATTTTTTTGTAAATATGTCTGTAAGTATACATTTAGTCTTGTAAAATGAGTATATTTTTAGATCCTTAGTTTTTAACTGCAAAGAAGATTTGTAATTATGAGTTTAAAGGTGTGGTAGCTAAATCTCTCACCAGTCTTAATATATCTTATATTTTATTCATTAAGTAAAACCTACATTAATAATTTCAATTATTCAGCAAGAATTTATTAGAATATACTGTGTGCATAAATTGTATAGTGTACCAGGAATTCAATAAAAAAACAGATTGATACATTTTTTCCTTATGTAGCTTACATTTCATTTAAATAAAAGATAGGAATTATACAGATACTTATGATGAAAATTATGAAATTATATGATACTAGTTTGTAGTTTTAAATGCTATTTTTAGGTTAAAATATGGTCAATCTTTTATTTTCCCTCATGCTTACCGCAGTATTAGGTGATATAGTAGTCTTTTTACAATTACTTGACTGGACTGGATTGAATTCACATCTGCCCATTTGCTTTTCTGACACAAAGGGTTTGGGTATATTTATGGACACCTGCCTTCAAGGAATATATGAGAATTTTGATTTTTTGAAGGTTTTGGTTTTGATTCAAAGTAATTTTCTTAATATATATATTTTTTTTATTATTTTATTAATTATTATTTTTTTTCCCAATTTATTTATTTTCAGAAAAACAGTATTCATTATTTTTTCACCACACCCAGTGCTCCATGCAAGCTGTGCCCTCTATAATACCCACCACCTGGTACCCCAACCTCCCACCCCCCCGCCACTTCAAACCCCTCAGACTGTTTTTCAGAGTCCATAGTCTCTCATGATTCACCTCCCCTTCCAATTTACCCAAATTCCCTACTACTCTCTAACGCCCCTTGTCCTCCATGCTATTGGTTATGCTCCACAAATGAGTGAAACCATATGATAATTGACTCTCTCTGCTTGACTGATTTCACTCAGCATAATCTCTTCCAGTCCCATCCATGTTGCTACAAAAGTTGGATATTCGTCCTTTCTGATGGAGGCATAATACTCCATAGTGTATATGGACCACATCTTCCTTATCCATTCATCCGTTGAAGGGCATCTTGGTTCTTTCCATAGTTTGGCGACTGTGGCCATTGCTGCTATAAACATTGGGGTACAGATGGCCCTTCTTTTCACGACATCTGTATCTTTGGGGTAAATACCCAGGAGTGCAATTGCAGGGTCGTAGGGAAGCTCTATTTTTAATTTCTTGAGGAATCTCCACACTGTTCTCCAAAGAGGCTGCACCAACTTGCATTCCCACCAACAGTGTAAGAGGGTTCCCCTTTCTCCACATCCTCTCCAACACATGTTGTTTCCTGTTTTGTTAATTTTGGCCATTCTAACTGGTGTAAGGTGATATCTCAATGTGGTTTTAATTTGAATCTCCCTGAGGGCTAATGATGATGAGCATTTTTTCATGTGTCTGATAGCCATTTGTATTTCTTGATTGGAGAAGTGTCTGTTCATATCTTCTGCCCATTTTTTGATGTGTTTGTCTGTTTCGTGTGGGTTGAGTTTGAGGAGTTCATTATAGATCCTGGATATCAACCTTTTGTCTGTACTGTCATTTGCAAATATCTTAATATATATTAAAAATTATTTTTACCTATATCACCAATTGAAATTTCTGTAAAGCCAGATGAACTTTTGAGGGAATATATGGTACTAAGCTTCAATTTTTTTTCCATCCCAATAATCACAGAAAAAAAGATAAAATGGAGTTTCATTGATCCTGCTAACATTTCACCTACCTTCCTTCAATACCTTGCTCCCCATGAGATTAATCTTCCCCAATCTCAGTCTCATTTCATAGAGAGTAGGCTCTGAATGATAGATAAATAGAATAAGAAATTAAGAACTTTCCATTTATCATCATAGTCACATCATCATCGTCATTTTATGTCATCTAGTGTACATTCAGATTTTACCTGTTTTTCCATTTCCTTTTAAACTTTAACATGACAAGGACCGTAAAGTCTATTAATTGTACATATACTTTAGCTTACATTTATTGATGGATTACTATGTTCTAAGAGAACTAGTCTAAGAACATTCTTTATATGTATTCTATAATTTCATCTTCTGAGCATTCATATGTGCATAAAGGAACTGATATAGAAAGACATTAATTAACCTGCCAAGAACACAGGTAATGAGAAGTGAAACCAGGATGTGAAACCAGGCGGTATGATGCAGAAAAGCTTGTATCTACTTTCTTTTCCTGCACTTATTTTTGAACACATATTACTCCTTGAACACATAAAAGTATTTTGATGTTGGGTTACTCTTGTCATGCCATATTTTATAGACCTATATAAACACATATTATATAGATCTATTCTTGAGGATGTAAGTAGTTAGCTATAGAATTATTGTGTTTAACACCAGGTTATGAAATACTTTTCATTTAAGTAGAAGATCAGAAAATGAATCTGTGGGACACTTTTTTTTAAACCACTGTATGCCTCAAAAATAATTAATTTTTGTAAAAAAAAAAATAAAAGTTCACTACAGTTTACTATCCCAGTGTCTAATTCTTTACTAGGGGAAAAGGATTCATAAAGGTAGGAAATATGATGAAATTACACATATCTAAGAAATAAAAGACCTTATGATAAAAGTTGTCACCAAATAAAGCTGAATAAGCAAGTACAGCTGGGTATGTTTCTCTTCCACCTCCAATTTTATGAAAAATAACCACGAAAAGAATGCATTGGTGACTTTAGTTTCAGTTGTATCAGTTATACACTATCTTCTAGTTTCTCAAAATACTTAAATTTTACCTTAATAGATAGTACTTCCTTTTCCCTATTCATTCTACACTATACTCCATTTCAGTAGGAACCTGAAATATGCTCTTCTCCGATAGTTATCTAAATAATTACTATATGTATGTTTATTTTTTTCCAAAATTGTTCTCAAATCATTAACTAGAACCCTCCTTACAATTTTTAAACTTCCAAAAAACAATTAGTAACATTACATATGTTTATGTGTCAACATCATGCTTATATGATAAAATATATTGATATAATTTTCAAAATTCAATCCATATTAAAGGCATGAATATCTAAGTTAAACAATTGATAGTAAAATGAAGACATCTACTTTATTTATACTATAACATTATATTATAGCATTGAAGAGAAAAGACCAAACAATCCTCACTTGTACTATTACCTGGATTTCCCTTACCTATCAGCCAAAATGTTGAAATCATACTTATCCTTTGAAATTATAAGAATGCTACAAAATTCAGCAATTTCTTTTCAAAACTTTCAGTTAAAAGGTATGTTTTCCTTCTGTGATGCCATTATTTTGACTATTTTTAATGAAAAATGATTATATCATTCTATATAGTTATTCACACCATAGCTGTTTCTTCTAGCAGAACATCGTTCTCATGGATGCATTTTATGTACATTGGTATCTAAAATCATACAGAATCTTAGAAATTTCATAATGAAAGACATTGAATATCATTAAGCATTGAGTAAGATAGCTATTACAGCTCTGAATTACAAAGAGATATGATTTCCTTGGAAACTAGGTCAGAAAGAGTACAAGTACCTTATAACAACAAAATATCCTAATTTTTCCTTCCCATCACTTAGATCATTGCTATTTTTTAATCATTTTACTTCTTTTTAAGCATACATAAGTGTACCTGTATATTCGAATACATTATTATTATTAAATCTTGACCAAGTTATTATGTTAGATCAATTAAGAAAAAGAAAGAAAAACTTTCACCTTCATTTAATCCTTTTCTAATACTCTTCCTTCCTTTATGTAGATTCAAGTTTCTGACCTGTAGCATCTGTCATCTCTCTGAAGAATTTCTTTTAATATTTCTTGCAAGGTAGATTTACTGGTAACAAATTCCTTCAATTTCTATTTTCTGAGAAAGTATTCATTTTTTCTTCACTTATGAAGGATAAATTTACAGGGATTCAGAATTCTAGGCGGTAGAGCTTTTTTGTTTTTGTTTTCCTCTCTCAGTATTTTAAAATCTCCATTCTATTCTCTCGTTTGCCTGATTTCTAAAGAGAGTCAAATATAATTCCTACCTTTGCTCATCAGTGCAAAAGATTTTTTTTTATCTTTAATTGTATGAAGTGCAAATATGACATGTCTAGTTACAATTGTGTGTGTTTGTGTGATTGTGTATGTGTATGTATTTGTGTGTAGGTGCACATGTGAGTATTTAATCTGGCTTAGCATTCTCTGAGTTTTGGTGTCTAACATTAATTTGGAGGAATTCTGTCATGACTATTTTAAATATTGCTTCTGTTCCTTTCTCTCTTTCCTCCTTTTGATATCCCTACTACATATATGCTACACTTTTTCTTTCTGTAGCTGTTGCTTACTTTTATGTTTTTATTTATATTAAGACACTATACAATTTTCAAAGCTAACAACAGACACTTTTGTTGTTGTCTCATAGTTCTTGAATATTCTGTTCCGTATTTTCAGGGTGTTTTTTTTTTCTGTCCAATTTTGAAAATTTCTATTGTTACATTCTCAAATTCAAGTTTTCTTTCCTCAGCCACATCCAGGTTACTAATGAGGCATCAAAGACATTCTTCAGGGGTGCCTTGGTGGCTCAGCTGGCTAAGTGTCTGCCTCTGGCTCAGGTCATGATCTCAGGGTCCTGAGATTGAGCCTTGCGTCACCGTGGTTATACTCATGATAGCAGTGGTCCTGCTCCCTTTTTAGTGGGGAGCCTGTTTCTTCCTCTTTCCCCTGTCTCCTGCTATCTCTCTCTTTCTCAAATAAATAAATAAAATCTCAGGGGAAAAAAAGGACATTCTTTAATTCTATTTCAGTGTTTTTGATATCTAGCAATCCTCTTCTCTAGAGAGGATTTCTATCTCTCTGCTTGCGTTATCTATCTATTCTTGCATATTGTATACTTTTTTCAATTAAAGCCCTTAACACATTATTCATAGTTTTGTTTTGTTTTTTTTTAAGTTCTTGATCTGATAATTCCAACATCCCTATGATATTCAATTCTGGTGGTTTTGCTACTTCTTCAGTCTCTTCAAACCGTGTTTCTTGCTTTTTAGCATGCCCTGATATATTCTTGCTGAAAAGTAGACATGATGTACTGAGTAAGAGGAACTGTGGTAAATAGGCCTTTAGTAATATAGAGGCGAAGTGTGGGGAGAGGGACACACTCTACAGCTATGATACTAGGTTTCGGTCTTTTGGTGAGCCTGTGCCCCAAGATTCAGTTTCTGGTGAGGAGTTTCACCAGCCTGTGGATGACCGCCTTTTTTATGTTTCCTCAAATGGTCCTTGTATGCTTGCAGAGACAGCCTTCTTTGAAATATATATATATATTTTTTAATAAGGACACTAATCCTGTTGGATCAGGGTCCCACTGATATGACCTCTTTTAACCTTAATTACCACCTTGAAGGTCTCTTTTCCAATTACAGATTAGGGTTTCAACTTCAGGAGTACACAAACATTCAGTCCATAATATAAGGAATCCACAAGTCTAATGGGATACACTTAATGCTGAACACTTAACAAATATCATAGCCTCCTCCTCTGCCAGACATGTTAGTCCCTGTTCCTCTCACAAAATTAGTGAACTGTGTACTTCTATTTCTACATCTCACCAAGAAATAGCAAGTTTCATAAAAAGTCTTCTGTCCAAAGTTAACAGCATATTTTTACCTTAACTTAAAGTCACTTAGGAAAATCCTGGGAATTTCAGGCAAAATATTGTCCTGGAAAAGAAAATAACTTCTGGCAAGTTTTGTCTTTAAGCCACACCAGGTAGGGAGTAGCTTATTACTCCTCTGTGTGGTCCTAGAAAAAGATACATATGATTTATTCCAACTCTTATTTTGGCTCTGTCTTGTTTTTGTATAGCACAATATTTAAGTCCTACCAAAAGATAGGTAAAATAGTAATATTATAATAATGCAATAGCAAAAGAGAAAAAATGACCAGAATAAAATTGAAAAGCTATAACCCCAATGAAATTTTAAATAAATTTTTGAGACCAGCTTTACTTTGTTTTTATTTGTACTTAAATTATAAATATGTAGGATTAGTTAATGCACAACACCAAATTTTATAGATTTGCAAAACTTCACTATAATTACCAGCACAAGAGTAAGGATGATAAAAGTAAAAAAAGAAGTAATTCATAGGGTAAATTACTTCTAAGACTGCAAATGAATCATGATTTTTCATGTACCATTTATTTTTCACTTTTTTGTGTGTGCAATGCTGATGAAGTATTTTAGGTCTGTAAATAAATGTGTTTTTGGTGTCTCCCTAGTTTTATATTGATCCATGCCAGTGACAAATTACAAACGCTGCTATGACTCAGCTGAATTTTATTGTATTTGTAGGTGCTTTGCATAGGCCCATATAAATTCAGCACTGAGTAGACAATTCAAGATCACTTGGACATAATATTGCATAGTATATATTTTATTACCCAAAAATTCACACAAAAAAAGAATTCTTTCTAGGCAAACAAAGTGAGTAGTAACCTACTTAAAGCTTATGAATCATGTCTACTATATTCTTGGCAAATTTATAGCACTATATATTCGGGATTTGGCAAAATCCTTATTCGATTCCAATCCACCCAAGTTTTGGAACTATTGGCAATGTGCTCTCAATTATCCTTATTCCAAAAATTTGTAGGTTTTTGAAGAAAACAAATCCTGGTAACAGAGCATAACAAATTTAGCTTTTTTAAAAAAATTAAAATTTAATGCTTAAAATCTTGATGTAAAAACTACTTATTTGATGGTTTTTCTGTTCCTTTCCTTTTTAAAAAAAATTTGTTTATGCCACAGCAAAACTAATACATTATTGTGAACTATATTATCAAAGAACAATTTAGCCATCTGATTTTCTAGCAGATGGTAAATATTTAATAAGGGAATGCCCCATACAGTCTCTAGTTATTAAATATAGGTCATTAAATTTTTCCAATATCCTCCCTGCTCATTCTCAGTGTTAGTGTCTAGGCAGTGTGCAGTGACACAGAAAAAAATTTTAATACTATTATTTGCGTGTAAAAATCAAGAAGATATATTCCAGAGTCAGATAATTTCATTAGCTAAACAAGATGTAAAATGCACAGTGACTTGACTTGGGAATTAGATTATTTTTCTTTGTATGTCAAAAACTTGTTCAAATATGACCCATTAGTTAAAACGAACATGGCTAAATTCCAAATTTTTTTTTTTTCTCTACTGTCAGCTAATCTGGAACATGCTGACAATGGAATGACCCATTTTTAGAATGTTCCATCCTGTATAATAATAAATCATGGTGAGATCTTTCTTAAGGAAGAAAAGATGTATTTCAACATTTAAATCTCCAGCTGAGACATCACGGTTTATCTTAGTTTTAAGTCCCATTCTAATAAAGAATTGAGAAGTGCTGATGAAACAAGACTGGATCATACTTCTGACTGCAAGATCACCAGAAATAAGATTTTTCCCAAGCATAAACATCCATAGAAGAGAGAGAGATTTCTGTCTGTCTACTCTCAAAAGATTTAGTATATATGCAAATTGGATATTTTTACAATGTATTCAATGTTATTAAAATATTTTTAACTACCAGAGCCACTATAGGTGTGATAAACAATGGCCAATAAAAATAATGATAGGGTAACAAATCTGTTATTTCCAGTATAATGGGCAAAAACATTAGAGGAACATGAAAGGTGAAGGGATCAACTTAGGACTTGGCCTCACCAAGGACCAGCCTTGGCTGCTTGGTGAAACATGGCATGAGAATGTTTCCTGAGATAGAAAATGATAAATAAAACAAGATGACATTTTTGTGGTTTATTTCATTATTGTTGTTGAAATATATTTGACATATGACATTGCATAAATTTTAGTTGTACAATCTGCTGATTTGCTGCATTTATATATTATGTGATTGCCATTATAGCAATAGTTAACACACCTATCATGTCACATAATTATCATTTCTTTGTTTAACAAGGATTTTTTTTTTTAGTTGGTTGTGACTGTCAGGAAAAACTTTATAGTGTCTGTAGTACAAATTTCTCTAGGAAAATACTATAAAATTGCTTCATCATGTCCTAAAAATAAGATTATTTTTTGCTTGAGAAATAGTAATTTGTTTTATTCTAATGTACCTTATAGTGCTTCTTATCTAAGAAAAACGTGTATCTTTAAAATTCTTTAATGCCTCTACTTCAGAGTTATATTCCATGGAAGCTGGAGTTTTTTCAGCACAACATTGGCAAAATCTAATTTTCTTGAATATTACAGACTGCAAACTGTCTTATCCTATCTTTTCCATTCTCATCTTGTAACCTGGCCCTTCTGGGCATGTGTACACTATCCTCATTTCATTTTTAATCTACTAAATAATACTTATGAAAACACGTATTCATTGAGAGTGTTTACTTTTTAGATAATTAAATTTATTCTAAATAATTATATCTAATAATATAGAAATATTTTATGATTTTCATTAGTATTTCAGAAGTGCCATTTCAAGTGAATTAAATTGCCATTTAAAAGTACAGACTTCCTTGACTTAAGATGGGGTTGTGTTCCAACAAACCCATTGTAAGTTGAAAACATCTTAAATTGAAAATACTTTTGGGGCTCCTGGGTGGCTCAGTGGGTTAAGCCTCTGCCTTTGGCTCAGGTCATGATCTCAGGTCCTAGGATCAGGTCCTGCATCAGGCTCTCTGCTTAGCAGGGAGCCTGCTTCCTCCTCCTCTCTTTCTCTGCCTGCCTCTCTGCCTGCTTGGTCTCTCTCTGTCAAATAAGTAAATAAAATCTTAAAAAAAGAAAAAAGAAAAGAAAACACTTTTAATATACTTAAACTACCAAACATCATAGCTTAGTTTCACCTACCTTAAAAATACTCAGAACACTTACATGAAACTACACTTGGACAAAATCCTCTAACAGAGAGCCCGTTTTGCATTAAAGTGTTGAATATATCATATAATGTATTGAATACTCTACTGAGAGTGGACAGGGTATGGTTGTAGGGGAGCAAAATGGTTGTCAGTGTATTGTTTACTCTGGTGATCATATGGTTAACTGCCCAGGAACGCTAGAGGGTAGCATATCAAATCAGTGGCCTAGAAAAAGATAAAAATTCAAACTCAAAGTACAGTTTCTCCTGAATACATATTGTTTCTGCACCTAAAGTCAAAAAATCGTATGTTGAACCCTCGTAAGTCAGGGACCATCTGTAATGGTGTACTCATTTTAAACTTTTATAATGTTGCTTTATTTGAATATCACAGACTGATAATGAAACTCTTTTTTTAAGAGCTAGGAGTTTACATTGAAACTTACATTTATCATGTTTTCATAAGTTTTATTTATGATGCATAGCAAATGAAGTTCAGAGTCCAAGTGCTTTTGAATTGGTGGGAATTTTATAAGAGTAACTCTCTAGAGAAGACCAATCTGAGTTTTACATCTTTCTCCACTAAAAATGAAGTCTCCAATATCCTAACTTTTCCACATCACAACAGGTTAATTCACAATTTTCTTTTTTTGTCTTCCCTTTTTTATGTTATGTAATATATGATGCAAATGTAGTATGTGAATAATAAATAAAATTTAACCTGCAGGTAACCTGTTTAAACAATTCAGCATCAACTCTCAAATCCTAGATCCTCACTGCATCAAGAAATTGAACTTTAGAACTTTCTTGTTCTGTTGAATTTTATTTAAAAAATGAATAATTGGGGGCGCCTGGGTGGCTCAGTGGGTTAAGCCGCTGCCTTTGGCTCAGGTCATGATCTCAGAGTCCGGGGATCGAGTCCCGCATCGGGCTCTCTGCTCAGCAGGGAGCCTGCTTCCCTCTCTCTCTCTGCCTGCCTCTCTGTCTACTTGTGATTTCTCTCTGTCAAATAAATAAATAAAATATTTAAAAAAAATGAATAATTGATAGGTAATTTTCAATATTTATAATAAATTGAAAAAGAGGATATTACAAATAAAAGGGGTGTTAAACTGGTCTAACAATTATGATAGCATCCCAATGTTACTGGGCTTGAATATGATTTGGAGACTGCTTGTGGAAAAAATAAATGGAATATCTTTGAGTGCCTGGTATTTTAATTTGTTTCCTAGGATCACCCACATTCTACCTTTTGTACATAAAAACAATTGAAGGGGTGCCTGGGTGACTCGGTTGGTTAAATGTCTGCCTTCAGCTCAGGTCATGATCTCAGGGTCCTGGGATTAAGCCCTGCTTGAGCTCCCTCTTCAGCAGGGAGCCTGCTTCTCCCTCTCCCTCTACCCTTTACCTCCCTCGTTCATATTTGTGCTCTCTCTCTCTCAAATAAATAAATAAAATCTTTAAAAATAAAATCAAATAAAAAATGAACACCCCAGTCTATCATATGATTGGTTACTTAGATATGCAATATCCATAGTTCATCTTTCATATCCATTTTCTTTGTATCTTGAAGAAAAACCTCATCAGTTTTAATTTATTTAAGGGACCCATGTTTGCATTGCTCTCTGACATTTATATATTTAAATTAGATAAAAATAATCTTTTGTCAACTTTCTTAAAAATAACATATTTATCCAAATGATACTTGTAATAAGGAAAGGTGTTTTAAAATATTAAAAAAAAGAAAAGATGTTTAAGTTTAAAATGTGTCCAAATATAAAACATTTTGAATTTATGCCAAGGTTGGTGACATTGACCTCAAAGAGTATTTATTTGGACCTAATAGATTTACAACTTCAAAAGGATAACATTTATATGTTCAAACTCAAGGCACAGTTGTTATTTTTCTAAGATCTATAAATAAGAATGAACAAGGAAACTTGCCAGAATATCATGTAAAGTAACAGTAAGTTTCAGATTGTTGAAACCCTGTTTTCTTGAAGCCGTAGTGGGCCTTATTTCAGTACATTCAAAGATGAGCACTGGAAATGACAAAAAAGCAGAAATGGTGTAAGAAATACAAAGCAAAGTGTGAGGGAATGTATCATTTTTCTGTTTGAAAACAATATAAAAGGTAATATTCACAGATTCTATGTATTTTTTTAATTATATTGAGGTAACAGAAAATGGGATGTAAATATTGTCTCTTGATCTTTATTTGGCTTGTGCTCGCTTCAGCAGCACATATACTAAAGTTGGAACGATCTTTATTTGGCTTATTTAACTTTTGTGTAGAAAAGTCAGGTTGTCATCTAAACAAATGTCAGAAAAATGTAATACATATTTCTCACAAATATATGGGAGAAGACCAGAGAATTCATCTGTTTTCACACAATTTTAGTGTTCATCTATATGTATAATTTTTGCCACGGAATGCGTAAGGTATTATATAGAATGATCGGAACTGGTGAGGTGAACCCAGAGGAAGTAATGAAAACCTATTAAAAAAGAATGTCTTAAGTTGCAAGTGAAGGGGAAAGAAGGGAAAAAAAAAAGAAAAGGGAAAATTAAAAAAAAAAAACTGTGTAGGGGCGCCTGGGTGGCTCAGTGTGTTAAGCCTCTACCTTTGGCTCAGGTCATGATCTCAGGGTCCTGGGATTGAGCCCCACATGGGCTCTCTGCTCAGCAGGGAGCCTGCTTCCCTTTCTCTCTCTCTCTCTCTCTGCCTGCCTCTCCATCTACTTGTGATCTCTCTCTGTCAAATAAATAAATAAAATCTTTAAAAAAAAAGAACTGTGTAAAAAAATTCATTTTTCAAAAAAATTTACAAACTGAGAGAGAAAAGATTAGGATTAGAAAATTAGGATTAGAAAGAAGCTTTAGAGAAAAGAAAAATCCCTTGAAAAGAATGCTGTTTAATGGTAAGGATTTCAAGCTTGAGGAGGCATATGACATAGAACTAATGAATTAGACCACTCATGTTAGTATAGACTTCAGTAAATACATTCTGTATAGAATTGTGTTTGACAAATGAAGAAATTAGAATTGAGACAAAGAGGTAATACTACTTATATAAAGGAGAGACAGTGGGCCTTGGGTGGCTCAGTCAGTTAAGTATCCAACTCTTGATTTCAGCCTTGGTCATGATCTCAGGGTTGTAAGATTGAACCTTGCACGGGGCTCCAGTTCACACATGGAGCCTAATATTCTCTCTTCCTTCCCACGCACACCCTTCCACTATCTCTCTAAAACGAACAAACGAACAAACAGAAAAAAACAAAACAAAACATAGAAAAATGCATTTGTAATTTTCTTACAGATTATTTAAAAATGGATTATAGTTTCTTAGGAAAATGCGCTTTTGTGATTTAGCCCCTAAAAGATCCCAACAAGATTCCATAAGTAATTCAGGTATTAATATAATGACTTGAAACACTGTTGCAGTGGCTGCAGACTGATTTTCAAAGAAACTATTCTGCTTTCCACCGTATTGGTGTGTTGGTGATCTCTTTAACTTATTCATCATGGTAGATACATGGGAGGTTTTTGTAAATAGTCTTGGATCTGACCAACTATCAGATCATGAGCTTAATATGAAACAATTCAAAATCTATGGTTTTGTTAAATCAGTAAATTTCTCAAACAAGAAAGAGTAATTCCTAAGGCAACTGATCAAAAACCAGGAAGATGGGATATGCATCTATTTCATATAAAGTGGTTATTGGATGCTATCTAGAATGTCAGCTAGCACTCCATTATGACTTGGAATATATGGTTATAGCGAAGTTGGTAATGATGTGACCAATATATGCAAAAATTAATGAGTAAGCATTTTCATTGAAGGGTGAAGAAGAAATGCTTTTAAATTGGAGGAGAAATTAATATATTTACTATTCATTATAATCTGAGCATGAGAAAGATCCTTTGGCCCTTTGCGATGGTCAGATTCACTTACTGGCACATAAATGTTAAACCTAAAAATACCAGGATATATTATTATTTTTCACACATAAAATAGATTTGCTTAATTTCCAAGCATAAGCACTATAGTCCCTAATTATAAATAAAGATGTCAAGCTCAATACATATTCTGGCACAATTTAATTCTATAATGGATACCAAATTAAGGACAGTATAAAAAAGACAGCTCTGACTAATCATCTGTGGAAACTTCGAGTTCAGTTCCCGCTTTCAAGTACAGGCATACCTCATTTTAAAAAAAAAAAAATATTTATTTTTTAAATTGCTTTTTAGTGTTCCAGAATTCATTGTTTATGCACCACACCCAGCGCTCCATGCAATACGTGCCCTCCATAACACCCACCACCAGACTCACCCAACCTCCCACGCCCCTCCCCTCTAAAACCCTCAGTTAGTTCCTCGAAGTCCACAGTCTCTCATGGTTCATCTCCCCCTTGAGGCACACCTCATTGTATTGCCCTTTGCTTAACTGCATTCTGCAGATGTTTATAGAAATTGCAGGTTTGTGTGTACCCTGCATTAAAGCAAGTCTATTGGTACTGTTTTTCCAACAACATTTGCTCACTCATGTCTTTGTGTCACATTTTGGTAATTTTCACAGTATTTCAAACCTTGTCATTATTATTATATTTGTCATGGTGATCTGTGCTCAGTGATTACGACTTGCTGAAACCTCAAGTGATAGTTAACATTTTCTAGCAATATAGAATTTTTAAAAAAATTTTTAAAGTATGTACCTTTTTTAGACATAATGCTATAGCACACTTAATAGACTACATTATGGTGTAGACATATTTTTATATGTGCTAGAAAACAAAAAAATTCATTGGGCTCTCTTTATTGCAACATTTACTTTATTGGGGTGATCTGGAACTGAGCAAGCAGTATCTCTGAAGTGTGCCTGTTCTGTATCATTTATCATTTAGAAATTTTACTTGTTGCTTTTTCAGGTATGTTTTTAAAATTTTTTAAAGAGATTTTATTTATTTATTTGACAGAGAGAGCGAGAGAGCAGACAAGCACAATGAGGAGGAGCTTCAGGCAGAGGGAGAGGGAGAAGCAGGCTCCCTACTGAGCAAGGAGCCAGATGTAGGGCTCGATCCCAGGACCCCAAAATAGTGACCTTAGCTGAAGGCAGATGTTTAACCAACTAAACCACCCAAGCACCCTCAACTGTGTTTTGTTTTCAAGTGTGTTTTTTACATTTCATTGTTTCTGGTACTTGAAAACATCATAACATTTATCTTTATTTTTTAATAATTAAAATTCTTTCATAATATATGTCTTATAGTTTCAAATCTGGAACCTTTGTGGGCTTATATTTCACTTTTTTTATCATTTCTTTTATTGTGGAATTTTGATTCCACTTGTTCTCACATATGTTACACTTTTTTTTCTTTTTTGCCCCTTCTTTTTTATGGGGCTTATCATCCACATACCATTCATCATTGGTGAAAATCTTAGCCTAGTTTTCTTTCTTTCTTTCCTTCTTTTTCTTTCTTTCTTCCTTTCTTTCTTTCTTCCTTCCTCTCTTCCTTCCTTTTTTTTTTTTTTTAAATTTCCCAATTAGAGGATATTTCCCTTAGCCTTTACCATTGCCTGGGACACTATGGTGCTACATATCATTAAATTAGGTTAGGTTTTTGCGTTAGATTTTTGCAGCCCCAGATGATCTGAGGCTCAAATATGCTTTATCCCTGTTCTTTGCCCTCATGATCTGCTCAGGATCAATAGAATCTTCTTTAAAATCCCCTGGAAGATGTTGTTTTACAATAGTGGCAGGGTTGTGGCACTTTGGTGCCCCAGATGAATGTGGGAGCATTGCCTCTTAACTTCCCCACCTTATTCAGACACAGTTGGACCTGATTTCTCTCCTAGCACTGTGTAAATCTAACAAAGCCTAAACCTAATTTATTTGGATCATCACACTTTCAGAACGTGTGGGTTCAGTCATCTGGTACCCTAGGTAGCAATCAGAGTTCACTCTTTTGTCTTTAGTAGCTCACCAGCTTTATACTGTAATGTCAGGCCTTTGATATTTTTAAGGAGAATTTACAAATGCACTTTGCCCAGAATTTTTAGTAATTTCTGAAAATGGAAGTATAATGTATAAACCTTTCTTCAATGTTATATATCTAATAAGGTAATTTCCTTTTTTCAGTGTAGGAGCCTTCAACATTTTATACAGCATAGTGAAAACTCAATACTCTGCCTGACATAGGTAAAATTAAATAAGCTTAAATATCCACTACTTGAATCACATTAGACAATAAAATATATTTTTTAAAGATTTTATTTATTTATTTGCCAGAGAGAGAGACAGAGGGAGAGAGAGAGAGCGTGCAAGCGAGCACAGGCAGACAGAGTGGCAGCAGAGGCAGAGGGAGAAGCAGGCTCCCCGCCGAGCAAGGAGCCTGATGTGGGACTTGATCCCAGGACGCTGGGATCATGACCCGGCCGAAGGCAGCTGCCCAACCAACTGAGCCACCCAGGCTTCCCGACAATAAAATATTTTTAATCTTTACTTCACATCTTAAACATGAGGTCTTAACTAGAATAAATTCCCCCACCCAATTTTTTTCTGCCTTACATTAGAATGTCCATTTAGGTCTATATTTGATTCTCTCATTTGTGCAGATGTGGGTCTTAAATGATCCTAATCACTCTTTAGTAAAGTCATCATCTTTATCCATAGCTGCTCATTGGTTACTGAAAGATGTACAGATTTTTTTTTTCACTCAAAGCCACAATTTAGAACATAACTATCTGATTCTATTTTCCATAACTCTACTATTCTTATCTACTAGAGATAAGACTTGTTAAATTCCTACTTCTATTTATTTTTTGATACTGATTATATATTTCTGTTGATATAGTCGTCTACTGTTAGAGCCCAAATTAAATGTCACTTTCTACATGCACCTTGCACTAATGATTCAACTCTTAGTGATTTGATATTCCTCTGATGTGATACTTTCACTTATTTATTTTAGTATCTAATATTTTTGTTTCCAAATATTTTTTTCATTCCCAGTGTTGTGTAAACTCATGAAGTAGGAACGTGACCTATCTACCTTTATTCGTCACAGTAACTAAAACAATTTTCACATATATTAGCATGTAAGTATATACAAACACACATATACAAATGTATTGATGGGAATAAGATATTTGGGGGAATTTTTTTTTAATTATTAATATCTACTATTTTTTCAGGAGAGACCAACCTTGTATGTTTGCATAATAATTTTGTTTGATCCACATGGTACATAAGGGATTGCACATTCAGAAATCTTTCCCTAGGCTATGTAAGATCTTAGTTTATCATTTTGGTAATTAATTTAATTATTTGTATTAGTAGTAATAAAATTATTTTTATTTGGCAGTTATCTCAATTATAAAAAAACCATAATCTGCAATTTTAAAAAATAGTTATCTAAAACAAATGGATAAAAATTTAAGAAATAAATAAAAAAATTCTATAACATGTCACTATAATTGTAAAGGAAATTCTATTTTCAATTGCAAATAATTTTTATTATAGACTAACTGCTATATTGGAAAAGCAAGACTCATGAAATACAACCAGATATCAACCTAATGTCTACAGACTTGGTCAAAACCATTCTAGCTCAGGTCCCATTCTGTTTATCTATTTATTTATTTACTTTTAAATGTTTTTTTTTTAAAGATTTTATTTATTTATTTGACAGAGAGAAATCACAAGTAGATGGAGAGGCAGGCAGAGAGAGAGAGAGAGAGAGAGAAGCAGGCTCCCTACTGAGCAGAGAGCCCCATGCGGGACTCAATCCCAGGACCCTGAGATCATGACCTGAGCAGAAGGCAGCAGCTTAACCCACTGAGCCACCCAGGCGCCCTACTTTTAAATGTTTTTTAAGAATTCCACTTAGTTGATAAAATGTAATATTAGTTTCAGGTGTATAATATAGAGATTCAATACTTCCATACAATACCTCATGCTCATCACAAGTGCCCTCCGTAATCTATATCATGTGTTTTACCCATCCCCCATTCCCTTGCCTCTGGTAACCATCAGTTTATTCTCTATAGGTAGGAGTCTATTTCTTGGTTTGTCTCTCTTTGTTTTTTCCCTTTGCTCATTTGTTTTATTTCTCATATTCCACATATGAGTGAAATAATAAAGTATTTGTCTTCCTCTGACTGACTTATTTCATGTAGCATAATATTCTCCAGCTCCATTCATTTCTTTGAAAATGGCCAGATTTTATTTATTTATGGTTGAGTAATATTCCATTATATTTATATTTTTCCTTGTGTGTATATACATATATATTAACCTTTTATCAGGTATGTCATTTGCAAATATCTTCTTTCAGTAGGTTGCCTTTTAGTTTTGTTGATTGTTTCCTTCATTGTACAGTAACTTTATTTTGATGAATAGCAAATGCAAAAGAATGAAACTAGACCACTTTCTTACATCAAACACAAAAATAAATTCAAAATAGATGAATTAAAGGCATAAATGTGACATTTGAAACCATAGAAATCCTAGAGGAGAACATAGACAGTAACCTCTTTGACAAGGGCTGTAGGAACTTCTTTCTAGATATATCTCCTGAGGCAAGGGAAACAAAAGAAAATAAATTTTGAAAGCAGTGACCAACTGATACTATATGGTTTTATCATAATCATATTTTGGGGAGCATCTGGGTGGCTCAGTCAGTTAAGCGTCTGCCTTCCCCTCAGGTCATGATCCCAGGGTTCTGGAATCGAGCCCGACATTGGGCTACCTGCTCAGTGGAGAACCTGCTACTCCCTCTCCCTCTGCTGTTTCCCCCGCTTGTGTATGCTCACTCTCCATCTCTCTCTCTGTCAAATAAATAAATAAAATCTTTAGAGGAAAATAAAGCTATCGTTGGTTTTGGCTAGAGTGCTTCTTTGTAAGCCTGGCATCTTTCTGTCTCATCATTTCACCTTGCAGTTTGCTCAACATTGTGGTTTAGGAAGAGCCATTTATTTTGTGGTGCCAGCTTGGCTCATTAGACGGTTCTATCAAATGTTTCCCAAATCTATAGCTTTTCCAGGTTCCTCAAACATGTGTATGTTTTTGTTTTATCTCCTTATACTTTATGAACCAGGCCATTTTATGGTATCTATTTCATGAAAACATTCGAAGATGAAATTAATTTGTATTTTTTCTTTTTTGGAAGTATGAAGATGAATTCAGATAAGCCTTGAATCCCTTTCACTTCCACTCATATATGGATTCATTTATTCATATTATTCACATTCAGTCTTCAAAAACCCAATAATCCGTAACATTGTAAATGTATTACATAACTGTTTTTATTCTATAGAATTCTCAAATCAAATAAAGGTTTTGTAGAGTCCGTTATGCTCTGATATATCAAGTAAAACTTTAAAGGGGGCAGAAGTGTGGCATTTCTTACAAAGTTGTCACTGATAATTTTCCTTGTTATTAAACCCACTTATTAAATCATTTATTTCTGATGTTATATTTTTTATTTCTAGACTTTCCATTTTTCTTTTTTTGTAGTTTTCCTATGTCTACTAAAATATCTCATTTGCCAAAACATGTTGTCCGCCTTTTTGTTGTTGTTGTCCGTCTTTTGCTCTACTTATTTTATCACAGTTAAGATCTTTGTCCAAAAATCTTAACCATTTCAGAGACTTTTTCTATTGATATTTTTCATCTCTTGACCGCATTTCTCATTTTCTTGCTCTTTCACAGTTCCCTTAATCTATAATTCCATGCTAGGTATTTTATATAAAAGAGTGATGAAAGATGAAGTGATGCTATATTTTTATACAAGAGTGGCATGTCCCTTTTGCTGTTAGGCCATTAGAGTGGAAACCATGGCAGTCTGATCTTTGGTTCATTTGGGTCAGATCTTCATTACAACTCTATTTTGATTCTGTTTATCACTGCCCATAAATGTTTTCAGGGCTAACTTGGGATTTTTTCATGAGTTCTATGGGTAGGAGAGGTTTTTTTCTTCCCTGTATCATAGCTCATCTAATCTGTTGATTGAATCTTTGGGAAGTTCTCTTATTTTGCAGTTCTACCTTAGCTCTCTGTGTAGTAATATACTTTATAATTTCCAGATCATCTTGAAAGGTTTTCTCTTAGCTTTCTTGCCTACCAAGGCATTTTGTTGGTGAGATATCAAGTTTCCTGCCTCAATCTTCAGTAAGTGGAAGTTTAGAGTAACTTTTATTGCTCCCCTGCTACCAGTATTTGAAGGGGCTTTGCCTCCCCACCCTTTCTCAGTCTCTCTCCCTCTCTCTCAGTTTATTTAAAGAACATTGTGTTCTAAATTCTGTGATGAATTATAAAAATAACTATTATTTGAAGTTTACTTAGCCTTTTGATGGATTTTTGCCTTTATGGAATGTGTCTTTTATTTTCTGGCAGCTTCAGCATTTACTATTTATTTTCCTTTTCAGCAATTTGACTATGTTACGTGTAAGAAGTTTTTTTTTTTTTCTTTTATTTACCCATGCTCTGAGCTTAGTGACTTTTCTGCATCATTGAATCTATGTCTTTTGAAAAAAAAATTGGACTGTGCCTTTCAAATATTTTCTCTGTCTCATTCTTTCTCTCCTTTTCTTCTTAGAATAAAATTATATCCATGTTAGAATTGTTGGCATTGTTTCTCAAGCTATAAGTATTTTTCTAAGATTATTTTTCTCTTTGTGTTATGACTTAGATTGTTTATATTGACCTCTCTTCCAATACACTATTTTATTGTGTTTAAGTTTTGGTTAAGCCCATAGATGAATTCATTTTGGTTATTGTGTTTTTTTTTTTTTTCAGTTCTCCTTTTTAAACTGAGTAATTTCTGTAGCTTTTGTTTCTCTGCTGAAATTCCCTTATGTTCTTAAATTTTGTCTCTATTTTCCTCCAGAATTCTTAGCACTTATCAAAGCTATTTAGAGAACTTATATGCTATTTCCAAGCCCCCCTGTAAGGGCCGGTCCCTTTGTAGATTTATGTCTCTTGACTGGCATGTTCTTTTGATTCTGGGCCACATGTTTTTGTTACTTATTTGTTTTGTTTTTTTGTGTGCCTACTAATTATTTAAAATTATATTTCTACAATTGTGTGGGGATGGGGAAAAGAAGGTACTAAAGATAGTAATGTTTGCTGCCAGAAGAATGTATACCCACTGCTTTCATCTACCTTATGCTGGAAGAGAATACTGAGTTAGTAACATTATAGTTGAGCTGGATGGAGCCTTGATAGAATTGGGTATAGAAAAGTTCCTTAGGGTGAGGGTATGTGCTTTGGTGAGTGCTGTGAAGTGTGTAAACCTGGCGATTCACAGACCTATACCCCTGGGGATAAAAATATATGTTTATAAACAATAAAAAATTAAAACCAGAATTATTAAAAAAAGAAAGAAAGAAAAGTTCCTTAGAATTATTTCACCACTAGCTCCAAATACATTGAGGAAGATTAAGACTTTCTGTTTAACTGGTTAGTCTCTCAAGAACTCTTTAAGCATTTATAGCCCATCTTTTAGAATTTTTAATCATTTTATACTTTAGAGCTCAGTAGCCAGTCTTTTGTCCCATTTGGAAGTTTTCTTTGCTCTACAGCTCACCATCATTCCCAAGTTTTCCCTACTACACTGCTGACCTGACCTAGACTTTGGTCACTCCTTTGGATTCAGTGTTAGCCCCATGCAGTTTGGGGGCATAAAAATTAGAACTATAAAATTTCTAGAATGAAACATACAAGACAAATATAGAGGAACATTTTGAGACATTGAATAGGCAAAATATCTTAGATACAACATAAACATTGAAAAATGTGTCGTAGAAATTTAACTTAATCAGAATAAAATGCATCTGTTCTTTGAACAATATATTTAAGAAAATGAAAATTAAATGTCAAAATGTAGGAAAATATTGTGTAAGTGTTTGATTTGATACATATTTATCAATGGGAAATATTGTACTGGTAATATCAATATATAATCATTTTGATATATATGTATATCAAAGATCTTGTATCAAAAACATAAAGTGAGCTAAGCAGTCAATGATAAGAAAAAATTTCAATCAAAAATTGAGAAATTTTTGAAATGACATTTCACAAGAGAAGATAAGTGAATGACCAATTACTATGTAAAAAGATACTCAACATAATAAGGCTTCAGAGAGTACAAATTAAAATACCATGAAATACCACTTGACACTCCCTTGAAAGACAAAAAAAAAAAAAAGACAATGCTAAGTTTTGGCTAGAGTGTGGCATAAGTACAACACTCAGACATTGTTGATTGAAATGTAACATCGTACTACTATTTTGGAAAACAATTTGAATTTCTTATGCAGGTAAATACAAACATGCGGATAGGACTGAACTATTCAAGTCATAGGGATTTGCCCAAGGTAATTACGTCTATACACAGAAAAAAATCCATGTGTTCTAAATATATCTTGAACTTTCTTATCTTGTACACATTGCATTCTACTTTGAAAATATTGTCCCAATAAGCTGTTTCTGAAAAGTTAATTCTTTGTGGGCACAGCAAATACCTCTTTTTCCTAAGCAACCCCATGTTTAATGTTAAATGCCATCTACTTCCTCTACTCCCATAATTCCTGAGATATATCCAACAATATTCCTGTTATTTTACTAATAAGAAGCTCTGAAACCAGAGATGGGACATATCAAATGGAAGAAAGCGTGGTTTTGTGGCCGGATAGAGATTTATGCATTTGAGGAGAGCTCTTCAAATGCCAGTATCTGAGGGCCTTCTTAGGTATGCAAAGAATATTCCTTCAAAACTCTACCTTTTTGGCTATTAATTTGAGTTCATTTCTCAGAACAAGAAGTATAAAATTTACTATATATACTTTCATCCCTGCTTTCCCTTGTTATTGACAACTATAAATGTAAAAAGCCTCAGTTACAAATTTTGTATAAAATTAAAATCCGTTTACGTAATAGAGTGGAAGAGGGGTTTCATTTGAAAACTTGAACCCATTCATGTTTTATTTTCAGATGCGTATATGTCTTACTTCCCGCTATTAAGTATGAAAATATAGAATCATTAGCTAGATAGCATTAGCTATAACCTCAATCATAAAATACATAGAAACAAACAAAAAATACAACATATAAACCAAAAAAGTAAAAAGTGGAATAAGAAGACTTTTTAAAAAATCAGAAACAGTTTAAACAGTAAAAGAAAACTTCAACAAACAAATATGTATAGCTTTTTGTATGTCAGTCATAGTTTACTAAAGTAGTTTTGAAAATATAGATGAAGAAATTGAAAAAAATAAAGTAATGCCCATATTTCCAAAATAAAAAAAATTAACAAAATACTTAGAATGATAAGAGGGTGTATTGCATTCATGAAACAATAGAGGTGGATGTTGTTTTAAAAAAATTAATCTAAAACCCTAATAAAGTAAGTAGGAAGCCCTCAAGAAACACTTACTAATACAACCCGTAGAAATTATGGCAACAACAAAAAAATTTAGACAAATTTTAAGAAAATTACAGGACCAGTTCTAGAGATACTGGAAAAGAAAGCTGAAAAAAGGAAAATATTAGGGGCACCTAGGTGGTTCAGTCAGCTAAGCATCTCCCTTCAGCTCAGGTCATGGTCCCTGGGTCCTGGGATCAAGTCCCATGTGGGGTTCCTGTTCAGTAGAGAGCCTACTTCTCCCTCTCTTTCCCTCTCTTGCTCTCTCTCACTATTTCTGTCACTATCTTTTGTTCTCTCTCTCTCTCAAATAAAAAAAAAAACTTTTAGAAAAGGAAAATATTAAAGAAATAATAAAATGAGGCTCTGTAGAGCTGAAAGACATTAAAATTTAGAAGGCCCACTGAGTTCTCAGAATTATGACTGGATAAAATATCTCACCAAGATACAACATGGAATTTCAAATCATAAGCAGAAAAAGTCCATTGATTTTTTTGTGTGTGGGTGGTGGGTGGGTTGCTCTCATACAAGAGATAAAAATCAGAATAGCATCATATTTTTAAAAATCAATATGAAGAGACTATGGACTCTGAAAAACAGTCTGAGGGGTTTGAAGTGGTGGGGGAGTGGGAGGTTGGGGTACCAGGTGGTGGGTATTATAGAGGGCACGGCTTGCATGGAGCACTGGGTGTGGTGAAAAAATAATGAATACTGTTTTTCTGAAAATAAATAAATTGGAAAAAAAAAAAAGCCCAAACCCCCCCCCCAAAAAAAGTTATGACATATACCAAGATACATATTTTTTTAGCACAGTGACACATTGCCTGATACTCAAATGATAAATCATCCTTGAATATTTGGATTAGATTTTTCTTTAATGTAATGGAATGTAATGTGTTACCATATTTTACATAGTAAACATACTATTGAATTTAAAAAAAAATCAATATGAATGCTGGAAAACAGTGTTCTTTTTAAATTTCTAAGAAAAATTAGTTTTATACTATAATTCAATACTCAACTGGATTATCAATTATTTTAGAGAACAGAATAAAAATATTTTCAGACATAAAATGGCAATAGAAAATATATTTCCCATGTTTTCTTTGGGAAGCCCATATAAATATATTTTTGCATGGAAAACATCAACATCCCCATAACCACCACCACCAATAACAACAACCAAAATACAAGGGAAGAAAAAAGAAACCAGGAAATTCTGGAATCATCCTAAGTAAAAAGTAAATGATCATCTGAGTAGCATTCTCAAAAAGCTACTAGACTTGGAGGAACAAAAGTAACTAAAAAGAAAAATAGTTATAAAGAAGGAAGAGGGTTAAAAAAAAAAAAAGATAAAGTTATGTGGTTACCAGCACATGCAAACAAGAAAAATTAATAATGAGAAATCTGCTGTAAAATACTGTACCTACAGATAATACTGTATTGTACACTTAAAAATCACTTAAGAGATGACCTCACGCTAAGTGTTCTTACCAAAACCAAAATAAAATTTAAAGAAAGGAAAAGAATGAATGGGAAACTCTAGCAATGTGGAATTTTTACCACTGGACAGTGTTTAGCATGACAGTGAGTAATAAATTTGAAGTCAAAGTGGTGTAAGTTCTCATTATTAGTTACAAATTTGTGGTAAAACTATTGATACAGGATACTGTGATAGACTTTACTTCTTGTTCTATTCTTGGTAATTGAGATCAAACTGAGACTACAACTAGGAATAGAGTGGTTTCAAGTAACAAATGTTTTAGGTGCAGGTACCACCTCCAGGATTTGGTTGGAAAAAATTAATCCAATACCAAGAAACATCAGTATAGCTGTTCATCTTTGAAAACATAAGGCTCAAGGAAAAGTGGATTCTATAGTCTGGAATTATTCACCAAGGAAGAGGTACAGCTTTGTTTTGTATCCAAGAAGAGGGAGTGGGTTTCTTCTCCCCCAAACTAAGGAATATAGTGCTGGTGTAAAGATGCTCAAACCTAATTGTTACAAAGGAAACTGAATAGATAATATCTAAAGTTGAGAAAATATTATGAAGCATGAAATTTAAAACTGGTGGGAGAACTAATTGCAGAAAGCATAAAAGGATGTGTTTGCCTGATATTGAGAGCACGGGATTGAAGGTTAGGACTGGTGTGAAGCAGCAGGTCAGTATTTCTTTTTTTTAAAGATTTTATTTATTTATTTGACAGACAGAAATCACAAGCAGTCAGAGAAGCAGGCAGAGAAAGAGGAGGAAGTAGGCTCCCTGCTGAGTAGAGAGCCCGATGTGGGGCTCGATCCCAGGACCCTGAGATCATGACCTGTGCTGAAGGAAAGGCTTAACCAACCAGGTGGCAACCACCCAGATGCCACAGCAGGTCAGTATTCTTGTTTTTCATTTACATCATTCAATAATACTTACCTGTATCTATGCATTAATTCAATAAAATATGTGTGTGCATATGTGTGTATAAAAGGGATATATTTATGAAAGGTATATATATTTATGAATATATATGAATATATAATGTATTTATGAAAGAAAGAAAATGATCCACTGACTAATGAAGCAGGGTCTTAAAGGAAAACTCATCCTTGAGAACAATTTTCTAAAGTAAGGTGACATAGATAAGCTTTAAAAGCTACAACTTCTAATCATCCCAAACTTTGTAATTACAGAAAATAAGCTTTCTTAATATACCCTACACATTTGATCTGACTGTATAGGAATTAGAGTCTGGATATTAGAGTCATAAAACAAAGTAATATGTAAAATACCACATTTTCTTATTAAAAATAATAATATAATCATGTACTGTACTTGAAGTAAAAATACATATCTAAATTCAATATTTAGTTTTGAAATAATTTTAAACCCACAAAATTTAAAAGTGCAGTCAAATGGCATATTTGAGGAAAAGACCACAGGGAACGACCTGTAGGTCGTTCAGACCTAAACATTCAATTGTCAACATTAGTCAACCAAGAAAGAAAAAGATGAACATAACACTCCTAAATTGTTGTCCCCACTTCCATTAATCCAGTAACACAGGGATGCATCTTTTCCGTTACACTAAAATTCAGTCTCTGATTGGTACTTTTTCCACCTTTTCATCATTCTAAACAATGCCAATTTAAATTCTATGATAGTGACAATGTAAGTACCTGATTGTCTAAATGATAAAACACCATTCCTTGCCAAAAATGATAAAGCAGCACACATTCAATATCAGTTATGAAAGATCCTTTAGTTCCTAGGTTATGATTTTTTCTTAGTTAAAAAATAGCACCAAAAAAAAAAAAAATAGCACCAATTAAGTTCAGGAAAGACTTGAAATCTTTTTGGAATAATTTTGAAAATTATGTACAGCCTGAAAATATAAAAGATGCAATTCTCATTGTCATTTTAAAATACTAATTTTTTTATCTTAGGATTTTTATATTCTTGCATAATGGCATTTATGAATACTTCAAATCTCTAAAAGAACTGACAATTGCACTATCTGCAAAAATGTTATAAATTATATTCATAGAAAAACAAATGTGCTTTATCACTGAATATTTGATGGATATCAAATAGCCAACCATCATCTAATGAAGTTTGTATATATCAAGATGGAATACTTTGGTTCACATTGAGCACCAATAGAGACTAGAGTTATATGCTTTGTGACTACAGTGAATAGAATTTAGTTTCTATTATTACATTTTGAAGTCATACTTTTAGCTCAATTTCAACATTTCAAGGTAAGTATATTGAATTACTTATGTTATGGTAAGATTACAAATTAATATTTTGAAAAAGGAATAGGAGAAATTGGTTACTATTTACCTCATATGATAATGGGCAAATTGACATGGCCTGAAAATACAACAAAGTTTATTTATATAAATGTATGTGGTTCCGTTCTCTTTTAGATATTTGTTATTTAGGAAGCTATTTTCTGTAGGTATAAACCTTTAAAATCCTTATATTAAAGACTGGAATAAAAGTGTATCTCACTATCTATTTATATTACACAAATGTCAGTGAAAATACAATAAGAATGTTTTAATGTAGTAACATATGGAAAAAAATCAATTCTGCATTTTCTGCCAAGATTTAATGTAAAAAAACAAAATCCTATAAAGTTACCTAAAACACTTGCCAATTTTGCATATATCAGAGCCTCCAGCAATACACTATAATATATAGATTTATCTGGTTTTTAAAAAACTAAAGCTTTTTGTGCCCAGGTTTCCAGTTATAAAAATGATACACTTGTTATTTGAAAAGCAACTTATGAAAAATATATTACTGAGGAGTTTCCAGTTTCGGGTAAGATGAAGTAAGTGTACCCCTTTCTTCCCCACAGGACAACACAACTATGAAACCTTGACAGAATGCATGGCCCAGATGTTTGAGAACTCTGAAACGTAAAGAGCAATAGGCTTATTGAAATACAACACCATAAATCAAAGTGCCTCTACACCGGTGATGAGTTTACCATTTTTGTATCATTTGATGTCTCCTGGCCCGAGTTTAACTTAGCTGAGAACCTCAAAGTGGACACTGTGGGACAGAAATGGCAACAACAAGTGAAACGGTTCAGGAAAAGCTGTTCAGCTCTAGCTGGAGAAGTGAAAAGTGAATTATAAAGAGGAAATAGAGAGAGAGGAAATAACATTTTTTTTCTCTTTTCTATCTTTCTCTCACACTCTAGACTCTTAATAACCCTGCAGAAGTGGTGGTAGTTGTAGTAACCACAGGTGCAAGGCTGGTAGCCTCTAGGAGCCAACAGTCTAACAATGGGAAATTTTCTCTCTCATCTGTCTGAGCTATGGAATCAGAGGGTGGGGCCAAAGCCCAACTATCTACTCTCTCTATTTCTATATCTTCTCACCTGTTGGTCCTGGATGGTTCAACAGCAAAAGCGGTTGCTTTCTCTCTTTAATAAGGCAATGAGGAGGGGGACACAAAGGAACAGACAAATGCTGAGAGATTTTAGAAAGATTGGAAAATCAACCCTACAAAGTAGTGGATTATTTATAGGCTCACCTGTGGTTTCCACATGTAAAGATCTAATCCTAATTAGCATGTAAAAGGCTTTAGGAACTGAAATACAGACATTTGCTCAAGTCTTTCAATAATGCCTGTGTGACGTACATGACACAGGACTATATAGCACTACAAAAAATTTTGAAAAATGGACGGATTTTGGAACCGCAATGTAGAGACTGTAGGTTAGTCCTCACAGCTTGAATGTAATCAGGTTAATTTCATACTAAAACATAAATTTCACATTTTTCCTAGAATTTAAACAAGACCCAATATCTCCAGCCATTAAATTCAAAATCTCCAAGGTTGTCGAAATTTACTCAACATTATTCCAAAAATTGCTCAGAAATCAAAATTCTTCAAAATTAATCCAAAATTACACCATGTGCAAGGAACCATAACAATGTCAACTAGCTTAGAAAACTAATTCAAAAAATGACAGAGATGTTGGAAGCAACGGTAATGAAATCTATAATCAAACACTTTTGAAACAAATGTTAAAATGTAAAATATAGAGAATATATATGGTACAAAGAACAAACAAATGGTAACTTTGGAAATGAAAAACTCACTGACCAAACTCAGTACCAGCATGGAGATGAGAGACGTTGGTGAACTTCAATATAGATCAATAGCATTTATTCCATCTGAACATTCTGGGTGAGAGAGGGGGGGAAAAATGAAAGAAAATGATGACTAAAGCTTCAGAAACCTGTGGGACAACAAAAAAAGGTTGTAAATTTAGAGTTCCATAAGAAAAGGATAAAGGTTATGATGCTAGGGGCACCTGGATGATTCAGTCAGTTAAGTGTCTGCCTTTGGTTCAGGTCATGGTCCCAGGGTCTTGGGATTGAGCCCTGCATCATCACATCAATGTGCTCCTTGCTCAGCAAGAAGGCTGATTCTCCTTCCCTCTGCCTGCCACTCCCCCTACTTGTACCTTCTCTCTCCCTATCTCTCTCTATTTCTCTCTCTGTGTCACATACATAATAAAATCTTTTTTAAAAAAGGATATGATGCTAAAAATGTATTTGAAGAAATGATGGATTGAAAATCCTATATTTGATGAAAGTTGTAAACCTACAGATTGAAGTAAATCTACACAAAGCTGAATGAATCCCAAACAGAATAAACACAAAGAAATGTGTGTCCAGAAATATAATGATCAATACTATTGAAAACTAAAAACAAATGAAATTCTAGAAAACAGCCAGAGAAAACTGGCTCATTATCTATGGAGGATCAATAACTTGAATGACTGAAGATTTCGCATCTCAAACCATGGGGGCCAGAAGAAAGAGGCACAGAAATTTATTTTATTTATATTTATTTATTTTTTTAGTTGGGAAAGAAAAGAGCTGTCAAGCCAAATTCTGTATTGAGTAAAAATATTTTTCAGGATAATGGCAAAATATTCTCAGATAAAGGAAAGCTAAAAATAGTTTGTAACGTGCTCTAAAATAATTGTTAAATGAATTTCTATGTGCTATGGTGAATTGTGTAAGACTGATGATTCACAGACCTGCACCTCTGAAACAAATAATACATCAGATGTCACTAAAAAATTAATTAATTAATTAATTAAAATAAATAAAGTGAGAAGCACTGGGTTAGGGGAAAAAAAGAATAAGGTTGCTGATTGCATGAAATTATGTATTAAAATTCTTAGAATTAGATAACAAAAGAAAAAAGAAGTCCATTTTACTACATCATAATTTCAAAAATTAACCAAATCTTTTTATTTTTAAGATTTTATTTACTTATTTGAGAAAGAAAGAACATGAGCAGAGCATAGGGGCAGAAGGAGAAGCAGACTCCCACAGAGCAGGGAACCCAACACAGGGCTAGAAACTAGACCCTGAGATTATAGCCTAAACTGAAGGCAGACGATCCCAGGATCCTGAGATCATGACCCAAGCTGAAGGCAGATGCTTAACTACGTGAGCCACCCAGCTGTCCCAAAACAAAATCTTTTTAAAAGCATATTTAGAATGAGGGATGATTAAAAATGCTAATTTATTTTTGATAACCAAAATTAAAGATAGAGCAACTTGAAAAGTTAATAATCTACCATTTACTGCATAATTTCAAAATAAAAATCAATCACATTAATCAAAATAAAAATCAATTTTTATATAACTTTTTTATATAATTTTTTATAACTACTAAGATAATTAAACATGTCATTTCAACTCTTCATTGTTGATCACACGCATTCTCCCATTTCACATTATCCCTCAAATATCTAGAACTCTGAATAAAGCAAAAATGCCATTTCTAATCTCTTGTTCTACACTAAAAGAGTCTATGCTCATTGACCAAATTTTCATATGTGGATGTACAAAATATTGCAATTCAATGCAGTTTGTCTCTAAACAAATGGATCATATTAATGTATAATCTGATGTTATTACAGGAAACTTGAATTTTAATGAACCCTATTTGATTTGGATGAGTCAAGACAGGCATAACACAATTGAGTCAATTAGCAAGAATTTTGCAATCAATGTTGATTAAGAAAATGGGATGATGGTATGTGCATATTTGGAGGCATTCCCTGGCTTAAACATTAATATAATGAAGTAAACATTGGCATTTTAAAGAGAGCACATTGCTCTGAAATGAAAGGATACATATTTTTTGATACATGTAAATATTAATTTGTATACCTTGTATTATACATGACTGATATCCATTCAGAGTATATCAAAGAAAGAATGACAAATTGTTCCGCTTTTATGTTCTAGTAAAAATAACCATTAAATCTGCTATAGCTAAACGTAATGAAATAAATCTAGGATATGGAACATAATTATTGTGATTAGATTTTTGTCCTATACTTCTCTGGTGGAAATATATTTTTGCTTTAGAGTTTTGGTGTTTTTTTAATGTAATTTGCACATTATATATGGGTACTGTTGTCACTACAGGCGTATTTTTCTTTTGCAGAAACCAATGCACTTAACTGCCTAAGGTTTAACAGATAAAATGTGTACACAAGTTTTCTATCCATTCTGCATGGCATCAAAAGTTTTTCTCTTTAATATGTTTACCTTTACTTTATAGGTTTATCAGGGGTAATTATATTTTTGCCTTCATAGCCCATTATCCTGTCATTTGTATTTTTTGTTAATGATTTTGGGACATTATATGATTTTATATGGCATACACTTAAAAGTTGCATGTGAATTTTCTTTAATAATAAAGACTTCAATGTAAAATCATGGTGTTTAAAATTAGATCTCGTGCCATATAAAACAGCTATAATTTATATTAATTTATATTAAACAAATGTTTAATAAATTGAAATATGTCAGGATTATGATACTGAGAAAATGATTTAAAAATTAAGTATGTAAAATTTTAAAATATAGAATAATAAGCTATTTTGGGGGATAATGAAATTCTATTACATAAATTTTGTATCTGCCAAATATCATATCTGTTCTTGAGTAATTGTTCTTGATCTAATTCCATTTTTATATGTAATTTAGAGCTCATCAACCAAAGTAACTAAAAATCCATTAACATATTCTTTCTACTTATTTGAAATTATATTTGCTTCAAATTTGCTAACAAATTATTATTTGAAATCATATTTGCTAACAAATATTATGAAGAATCATGAACATAATTTTGAGTATTATTATGTGCATTCTCCCCATTAACTTCCAGAGATATGCCAGTATTATCTTTCTTGAATAAAATTGAAATAATGATTATATTTTCTCAGGTTTTATATATAGTGAGAATTTTTCTTTCATTTATTTGTCCATTAAATGAAAAACTGTCATTCATCCTATGTTACATTTAAATATTTTTTTTAAGATTTTCTTTATTTATTTGACAAGGAGAGAAAGAGAGCACAAGTAAGCAGGGTGGTAGGCAGAGAGAGAGAGAAGCAGGCTCTCTGGTGAGCAGGGAGCCCAATGCAGGGTTTCATCCCAGGACCCTGGAATCATGACCTAAACTGAAGACAACCACTTAACCAACTGAGCAATCCAGGTGCCTCTAAATAATTATTTTTGTAAAAGAATTCAATCAAGGGATAAATACATCTTTAGTATTTTCTGGTGGGGCCTTGGACTTGTTATTAGAAAATTCCCCCTAAATTATTAATTTTTCATATGAATTTTCTGCAAAACTATCATTTGTTTAAAGATACTCAGAGCTTATAAGAAGACATTTACTCATCTCTGTGATAGGCAATGGGTTTATTTTAAGAAAGAAGCAAACACTATTTCTGATATAGAGTAGAACATAGTCTCTATGTAATCTGCAACATGCTGAATATAACAAAAAGTGAAGTACGGAAACACACAAGGAAATTTGATATAAGAATTCACTGAAGACTATCCAGAAGAATATCTTTTCTCTTATAGGTTAGATATAGCTAGGTCTTATTTTCTTATCCTGACAATAAATCTGATAATCCTTATATCTTAACTGATTTAGAGCATTTTTATTTAAGGTGATTGCTGATATGTTTGGAATAAAATAGGTCCTTATGATAGTCAATGTGTTTCATTTGTTCTTTCCTTCTTTTTACCCTTTTTTCTATCTTCCTTCCAGAGCATGTTTTGTTGTTCTCTTTTACCTCCACAATTAATCCTACTTTTCAAAAAAAAATTTAGAGGTTTCTCTAGTTTATTACATATTGCTTAAATAATCCTCCCATACCTTGTCATATATTTTACTTATAAAGACACAATAATTGTTAATGTTTTGCTTTTTTTAAAAAAAAAAAAGATTTGCTTTTATTTGAGAGAGAGGGAGTATGAGAAGAAGGGAAGGCAAAGGGAAAAGCAGACTCCCCACTGAGCAGGGAGACCCATATGGGGCTCAATCCAGGACCCTCAGATCATGACCTGACCCAAAGGGGGATGCTTAACAATGAGTCAGCCAGGCGCCCCTAATGTTTTGCTTTAATCATTTGATTTTTTTTTTTTTTTGGAGAAATTAAGCACCATGATGATTTCATCTTCATTTATTCCATTCAAATATTCTTTGGCTCAAAAAAATATATTTTTTGGCTCTTTGTTTTGAACTAGTTTTCTGTGGCCTACATCCCTCCTTCTACCTGAAGAATTTCTTGTAACATTTCTTATAGGATATGTCTGTTGACAAATTCCTCAGTTCATAGTCATCTGAGTAAGTGTATATTTCTGTTTTTCTTTTAAATGGTATTTTTATAAAATATTCTTCAAAATTCTGATGGACTTTTTTTCTTTTTCTACATTTGAACAATTTTATTCCTTCCTGTCTTCTTCTTTATGTGGTTTCTGCACAAAGCTTGCTGAATTCTTATCTTTGTTCTTTTGTATTTAAGAAGTATATTTCTGTGGTTACTTCTTTTTATCCCTCTGGTTACTTTCAGTATTTTCTCTGCTTCTCTGCTTTTTAGCAATTTAAATGTGATATATACGGATTTTTTTCTTTGCTATTTATCCTGTCTTTTATTTCCCAAGTTTTTTGAATATGTGATTTTATATCTGTCATTAATTTTGGAAAAAAATTGCCATTATTTCCCCAAGTATTTCTTGTGCTCCACTCTCTCTTTCTTCTTCTGTGATACTGATTATATACATGTGTCACATAATTTGACATTTTCCTATGTCTGTTGAATGCTGTGTTATGTTTTCCTCTTACATATTTTTTTTTTTTTTACATTTCAGTTTGCACAATGTCCATTAACCTACTTTCACATTTGTTGATTTGTTTTCCTCAATTCCTTCAAGTCTACTCTTGGTCCTGTTGAAGGATTTTTCATTTCCATCATTGTACTTTGGTTTTTAGCATTCTGTTGTCTTATTTCTTGTCATTGCCATTTTACTGCTGAATTTTCTATTTGGTTGTCTAACTTTAATTTATTATAGTTATTTAAAATTTCTTGTCTGATTGTTTCACTACCTCTGTCAAATCTGCTTCTGGCCATGATGATTATTTTGTCTTCAGAAATGTTTATTCTTACCTTTTCATGTACCTCATAAATTTTTTATTCAAACCAGAAGTATTGTAGAAGATAGATGACATAGAGATGAATAAGTTTATACTTGAAAATGAGTTTGAGATTTTACATTTATATCTACTCAGGAATTTGACTTGGTATGATTGTCTTATTGTAATGTTTATTCTCAATGTACTCGAAGATTGAAGTTCTTCTAGTATTTCTTGTGATTAGAGTATAAGCTATTTTCAATTTTCACTCTATCATTTATTTAGTTATTTTCACTCTCGACTTCATATTTTCCCTTTATTTTGGTCCCCAGGGAGAAATTGTCTCTTGCAACTCTGCTGGTTGTATTTCACTATTATTTTTACTAACTGCTTGTTTGAGAAATGGTGTTGGGGAGGGACATGGCAGCAGAGTGTTCTCTGATGAGAACTCCAATTCTAAGAGGGCACTATAAAACCTGGTATCAGTGGTATTGCCCACAAATTTTCTGTCACTCATCTGAAGGTAATGGTTGGCCTATCATGTATTCTATTCGAGATCCAAAAACCGTGGTTTTCATTTTGTTTTGTGTGTGCATGTCTGTCTGGTTTGTTTTATTTAAGCTCACTAATTGTGTTGCCCTTTCCTCTGTAGATTAAGAATTGCATTCATGGGGTGACTGGGTGGCTCGTTGGTTAAGTATCTGACTCCTGATTTCAGCTCATGATCTCAGGGTCCTGGGATTAAGCCCCAGGTCATGATCTCAGGTTCCTGGGATTAAGCCCCTTGTGGAGTTTTGGCTCAAGCAAATGGCTAGTGAAATATTTGTAGGAAAAGCCTGTGAGATATTGCAAAGTCCCCATCCTATGTCCGTGGCTTCCACCAATTTTCACACTTTCATCCTGGCTTCTATCTGATCTTTGGAAATCTGGTAAAGATGACTGTCTTTTCCTACCAATTAATATGTCATGAATGGCATCTATTTGAGGTAAGCACATGTGTGAGCAGTGTTTCTACTTGCAAGAAGCTATCTCTCTCCAAATTTTGAATTAGCTTTTTGTATTATGTCAATTCACTAGTAGTGTCAAGAAATGTCATTAAATCGCAGTTGGCTCACTTTTTTCTGGATATGAGGGAGAGAGCAATGTTCTTTTTCGTTCTCTACATCTCTAAGCTAAAACAAAGTATGTATATTGTAAGAGATATATTTTCCAATGTAATCACATCTAACTGGATATCACCTTTTTAAGAAAAGTATTTGAAGTGATAAAAAAGCCATAACAATTGTTCAGTAATCTATATAAATAATTACACTAGGTAGAGGTGTTGCCTGCTTTCCACTCATATTACACATACAACTTTTCAGCCCAATCCCCAGTTTATTGTGCTCAGTAGGTTTGTATACAACAAAATGCAATTCTCCACTTATTAGAAAATATATAACATGGTTTAGTAATTACAATGAATAATGGAACATTTCAGCCACCTGCATGTGCTTATTTCACATATTCTGTCTTAGGAATGTGTGTTTTATATAGATATTTTATATCTTCTATAGATTACATTTTATTGATGCATCTCAAAACTATTTTTTTAAAGATTTTATTTATTTATATTTATGACAGAAAGAGAAACAGCAAGAGCAGAAACACAAGCAGGGGGAGTAGGAGAGAGAATGCAGGTTTCCTATTGAGCAGGGAGCCCAATGAGATGCTCAACCCCAGGAACCCAGGATCATGACCTGAGCCAAAGGCAGACCCTTAATGACTGAGCCACCCAGTATCTTGACACTTTTAATCAAACTACATTTCATACTGAAAAAGTCAATAAATGAACCATAATTTACAGCTAGATTTTTTTATTGAAATCCATGTCATTTATTAATGTAGCAAATATCAGATTGACATTTTTAGAAGTATAATGAAGAGATGACAAATTACTTAAAGCTATTAGATTGAACGTGATACCATATAAAAATATGGTATAAATTAGGATTATTTATTTTTTTATTTTACTTAATATGTCTCTATACTTAGAATAAATCACTAGGGCTTCAAAATAAGTTTTTTTTTTAAAGATTTTATTTATTTTATTTGACAGATAGAGATCACAAGTAGGCAGAGAGGCAGGCAGAGAGAGAGGGAGGAGGAAGCAGGCTCCCCGCTGAGCAGAGAGCTTGACGCGGGGCTTGATCCCAGGACCCCGGGATCACGACCTGAGCCGAAGGCAGAGGCTTTAACCCACTGAGCCAATTGTTCCTGATTATATATATATACAGTCCTAGGAGAATTTTATTTTATACTAAGATGTTCATTTGTTTATAATTATTATCCTTAATTTATTTTTTGAAGACTTTATTTATTTATTTGTCAGAGATAGAGAGAGAGCATGTACAAGCAGGAAAACCACAGGGTCCTTGCTCAGGAGCCTGAGGAAGGACTCAATCCCAGGACTCTGGGATCATAACCTGAGACAAATAGAGACACTTAACCAAACTGAGCCACCCAGGCATCCCTGTTATCCTTAATGTAACACTAAGATATAAAGGAATTTAGAATCAATGAAGTGATAAAAAATGTTTTTAATTTAATATTTAATAATTATCTCTAGCAGCCAAAAATTGGACAAACTAGAAGAAATAGATAAATTCCTAGAATCGTATAACCTACCCAAACTGAAGCAGAGAGAGATAGAAAATTTGAATAGACAGGTTATAGGCAAGGAGATGAATTAGTAATCAAAAAACTCCCAAAGAACAAAGTCCAGGACTAGATGGCTTCACAGATGAATTTTACCAAACATTTAAAGAAGAGTTAATTCTCATTCTATTCTTCTCAAACAATTCCAAAAAATAGAAGAAGGGAAAAAAGTCTTCAAATTCATTCTATGAGGCCAGCATTATCCTGATACCAAAACCAGATAAAGACACAATAAAAATGGAAAACTATAGACCAATATGTTTGATAGATATAGATGCAAAAATCCTCATCAAAATACTACCAAAGAGAATCCAACAACACATTTTAAAAAAATATTTTACCACACTCAAGTGGAATTTATGCTCAGTATGCAAAGGTGGTTTCCATATTGGCAAATCAATCCATGTGATACATCACATCAATAAGAGAAAATATTAAATAAATAAGAGAAAGGATAAAAACCATATGATAATTTCAGTAGATGCAGGAAAAGTGACAAACTACAACATCCATTTATGATAAAAGCCCTCAACAAAATAGATTTAGAGGGAACATACCTCAACATAATAAATGTCACATATAAGAAGGCCACATCAAACATCATACTCAATTAGGAAAAACAGATCTTTCCTGCTAAAGTCAGGTACAAGATAAGAATGTCCATTCTCGCTCCTTTCATAATACTGGAAGTCTTAGCTATAGCAATCAGATGACAACAATAACAACAAAACTAAATGTATCCAAATTAGTAAGAAAGAAGTGAAACTTTCACTATTTGCAGATGACATGATACTATATTCAAAAAATCCTAAAAACTCCACCAAAACACTCCTAGAACTGATAAAGAGTCAGTAAAGTCACAGGATACAAAATTAATTTAAAGAAATCCATTGCACTTCTATACATTAATTATGAAGCAGTAGAAAGGGAAATTAAGGGCACCTGGGTGGCTCAGTGGGTTAAGCCGCTGCCTTCGGCTCGGGTCATGATCTCGGGGTCCTGGGATCAAGTCCCGTATCGGGCTCTCTGCTCAGCAGGGAGGCTGCTTCCCTCTCTCTCTCTCTCTCTGCCTGCCTCTCTGTCTACTTGTGATCTCTGTCTGTCAAGTAAACAAATAAAATCTTAAAAAAAAGAGAAAGGGAAATTAAGAAAATAATCCTGTTTATAATTACACCAAAAATAATAAAATACCTAGAAATAAACCTAACCAAAGAAGTGAAAGACCTGGATTCTGAAAATTATAAAACACTGATTAAAAAAAAAATTGAAGATCACACAAAGAAGTGGAAAAACATGTTACATTCATGGATTGAAAGAACAAATATTGTTAAAATGCCTATACTACCTAAAGCAATCTACACATTTAGTGTGATCCTTATCAAAATACCAACAATATGTTTCAAATAACTAGACCAAACGATCCTAGAATTTATATGGAACCACAAAAGACTCCAAATTACCCAAGCAATTTTGACCAAGAAAAACAAAGCTGGAGGGACCACAATTCTGGACTTCAAGTTATATTACAAAGCTGTAATGATCAAAATAGTATGATACTGGCACAAAAATAGACACAGATCAATGGAGCAGAATACAAAACCCAGAAATGAACCCACAGTATGATCAATTAATCTTTGTCAAAGCAGGAAAGAATATCCAAGGATGTGGGGTGGGGGATGTCTCTTCAACAAACAGTGTTGGGAAAACTGGAGAGCAACATGCAAAAGAATGAAACTGGATCACTTTCTTACACCATACACAAAAATAAGTTCACAATGGATGAAAAACCTACATTTGAGACATAAAATAATTAAAATCCTAGAGGGGAATACAGGTGACAGAGGTGTCAAAGTCACCTCTTTGACATCAGCTATAGCAATTTCTTTCTAGATATGTCTCCTGAGGCAAGGGAAGCAAAAGCAAACACAAGCTATTAGGACTACATCAAAATAAAAAGCTTCTACACAGCAAAGGAATCAACAAAATTAAAAAGCTACTGAATAGGAGAAGATAAACACAAATGACATATCTTATAAAGGGTTAGTATCCAAAGTATATAAAGAATTTATAAAACAGAACATCCAAAAAACAAATAATCCACCTATAATGTGGGCAGGAGAAATGAACAGATATTTCTCCAAAGAAGACATCAGATGGCCAACAGACACATGAAAAGATGTTTAGCATCACTCACCAACAAGGAAATGCAGTCAAAAACACAATGACCTCACACCTATCAGAATGGCTAGAATCAAAAACATAAGAAGTAAGTGTTAGTGAGGATATGGAGAAAAAGGAACCCACTTGCACTGTTGCACTGGGAATGCAAACTAGTATAGCCATGCTGGAGTATGTAGTTTCCTTGAAAGGTTCAAAGTAGAACTACTCTATGATTCAGTAATTCCACTACTGGGTATTTATCCCAAAACACAAAAATGCTAATAAAGGGATACATGCATCCCTATGTTTAAAGCAGCGTTATTTACAATAGACAAACTATAATAGCCAGAATGTCCATCAAGAGATGAATGGATACAGAAGATGTGGTACAGAGAGAGAGAGAGAGAGACAGAGGGGGAAATATTATGCAGCCATAAAAAAGATGCAATCTTGTCATTTGCAACAATATTGATGGAGCTAAGAGAGTATACTACGTGAAATAAGCCAGTCAAAGAAAGTCAAGTACCAAATGATTTCACTCATATGTGGAATTTAAGAAAGAAAACAAATGAGCAAGGGAAAAAATAGAGACAAACAAAGAAAGAGACTGATTTTACTCATTTATTTGAGAAAGAGTGCGAGAGGGCAAGCATGAGCAGAGGGAAGGACAGAAGAAAAAGGAGAAACAGCCTCCCTACTAAGTAGGGATCCTGATGTGGGGCTTGGTCCCAAAACCCTGAGATCATGACCCGAGCAAGAGCAGACACTTAACCAACTGAGCCACCCAGACGCCCCTCAGACTCTTAACTATAGAGAACAAATATGGGAGAGGTGGCTGGGGGTTGGATAAAATAGTTAATGGGGATGAAGGAATGCGCTTGTCCTGATGAGCACTAGGTGTTGTATGAAATTACTGAATCATTACATTGTACACCTGAAACTAATACAACACTGTATATTAACTTTACTGGGGTAAAAAAAAAACAAACCTCTGTGCCATATTAGAAAAAAATAATAATTACTAGCAAAACTAATAGTCTTCATGCTAGTGTTCTTTCCTTGAAAAAAAAATACCTTTAAATGTAAAGATTTGACAGAATGGCATAATGGCTAATTCTGCAGGTTCTAAACTCTAACGTATTATAACTAGCATTCAGTAACTGCCCAAACTTGAGCAAGTTTCTTATTAAATATCCTGTGTCTCAGTTTATCTTTCAAATGAGGATAATGATAGAATCTACTCATAGGTTTGTGGTATTGATTAATAATTTAATCTATATGAAGCACTTACAGACACTTATAGACAACCATTATATGATCTTATTGTCAAATTTTTCAACTCCTTGTATATATATATATATATATTTTAAGATTTTATTCATTTAGCTGTGTGTGAGAGAGAGAGAACAAGGGGGGAGTGGCAAGCAGAGGGAGAAGCAGGCTCCCACCCAACCAAGAAGACCATTATGGGACTTGATCCCAGGACCCTGGGATTATGACCTGAGCTGAAAATTCAACCGACTGAGCCACCCAGGTGTCCCAACCCTTTAGTATATTTGATGCACTATGTAAAAGTGTTCAGCAACAAGGAATGGTAAATATTTTGTTCAGAATTAAGTGTTAGTGATTGAATTCAAGCTCAAGTTCTTAGGAATTCAAAGTTAATCTTTCAATACAATGTAGCAATGAGTGAAATGACTGATCTTGCACATCGCTACCTTTTATTATTTTCTTGCTTCCCTAACTACTACCTGTATCCTATCTATGGCAGGCAGTGTGGCTTTGCCCCATAACTTTCCAAGAATCAGTGACTATGAACTTCCTCTCTAACCCTACAATATAAATTATATAGGCAGTTTTTAGTCTATGAAAAAAATCACTTTTCATGCCTATACCTATATTACTTTATGAATTTTCTAAGTATGAATCCTCATAAAAATTATGCAAGTAATTATTTTGGTCCTTGTTAGTCTCTATGGTATCAGATCACTCTAAGCACTCATTTAATATATATTTGTTGATTTAACAAAAGTTCATTGAATAATCACAATGCGTCGAGTGCTGAGGTACATATTGATTATGGGAAGAAACTATTTGATGAAAGAAGGATTGGTGCATTGAGATATGGGTTTTAATTTTGTAGAATTGAATCAGTGCAAGTGTTATTTTATTTTTTAAAGGTTTATTTATTTATTTTGAGAGAAAGAGAGAACGCAGTGAGAAGGATCAGAGGGAGAGCGAGAGAAAGAATCTCAAGCAGACTCCCCACTGAGCTTGGACCACAACTGGGGCTTGATCTTACAACCCTGAGGTCATGACCTGAGCCAAAATCAAGAGTTGGATGCTTAACTAACTGAGTCACGGAGGTCCCCAGACACTTTATTTTAAAGTAGAGAAAAGTACAGAAAAAAAAAAATTAAACTCAAATACACAAACAAATGCTAATGGCAAATATTTAATCCTCTTTTCTTCTTCATATTTTTAATTGATTACCAATGCACTGGAAGTTTCCTAGACCCAAGAAATAGTTATAAATTTCTATATTATTTTCTTTTTTTTTATTATTTTCAATACTTAAAATTTTATATGTAATTTAAATTATTTATCTACTAAAGTTTTTTTACCTTTATGCTTTTGACACCTATCTTGATTGATGTCCAGTCTTTGTTGACCTGTGAGCCTTCAAAACTGCACCAATTTCTAAGTTTCTATCTTGACTCCTTGAGATCTTATACTCAGCATCCTTCACTCCTTTATTCAACGTGGGCCCAATCTGTGTGTTAGGGATTTTATCTGTTTGTTCATTAATTCATCTCTTTTATGGCTTTTAAATTTAAAAGCAACGTATTTATTAGTTCAATATATTTGGATTGATTTGCATGTGGAAAAGGGATTCTATAATCATTCTATCTTACTGCTTAGATTTGGGCATCATTTCAAAATATTTATTGTGGCACTGTCAGGAATATTGAATAGAAAATGCATGTTTTTTTTTTTAACATGAGAGGTGAAAATATCTATGATAATGTAAATTGTCTACATATATTATCATTTGCAAAGAAATCAATTTCATGTCTCTGAAAAATAAATATTGTATTAACAAAAATCTCTATAAGGGAAATCAGAGGTGTTCTTAGGAAAGAACTCAAACTCCGGAAATGAAAGAAATAAAGCATTCTTATATGTATGCATACTATACATCGAATAAAATGTTACCTTTCTTTGTAATTTACACATAGTAGAAAATGTTAACCTCTTAAATGAGAATACTCAAAAATAAAAAGCATGAGGGCTTCCACTAATATGTTTTATATTAGATTTAGTGATAAGATTTTTAGCATTTTTATCAAAATATATTAAAAAAACTAAAAATTTGATAACAGGATATTCACATCTTTTAGAAATTGCAACTATGTAAGATAAAACAATGTTAATTTTGTAGTTCCAGAAATTTCTATATTATATGATTGACTCATAATGTAGAAAGGTGATGGGGGTTGTATTTGCACTTGAAATGAGGTAAGCAGATATCTGAGAATCCATATCTTTAAGTTGGGCTGTTTATAAACATATTGTCATTATATTATACATGCATATGTTAATTATAAAATTGATGTATGTATTCCCCATGAAATATCTATTAATAAATACAAGAAACGGAAAGCATTCTATTAACATCTTGTATTTTTACCAGCACTTAAAAGAGGACAAATTTTGTTGCACCTCACCTAATCGTAATTTTATTACTTTTTAAAAAAAATTTTTAGAGATTTTTTTTTTTGAGGGGATTTTATTTATTTTTTTGACAGAGAGAGAACACAAGTAGGCAGAGCAGCTGGCAGAGAGAGAGGGAGAAGCAGGCTCTCTGCTGAGTAGGGAACCCAGTGCGGGTCTCCATCCCAGGACACTGGGATCATGATCTGAACCAAAGGTAGCTGTTTAACTGACTGAGCCCCTATAATTTTATTTCACATTTTTTTTTGTTGTTGTTGTTAACAAGAAGGTTGAATAACCTCTCTCCTTCCTTCCTTTCTTTCTTAGAAATGCAATATACTTGCAGTTCAACTCATGTGATTATATAGGGAAGTTATTTACTCTTTGGGCTATATTCTACAGATACAATCATTACCTGTGAGCTTGATAACCTAGCTGTAGAATAAATTGTATAATTATAAAATTTAAATATCAGTCAAATGTACTAAATAAATATCAAATTCTTAATTCTGTTCCTTGTTTTGAAACTGTTCTCAATAGCGTTAAGCAGGAATTTATTCTAGTAGATATTAACCACAAATCCTACACTATAACATTAGGAAGATACCAAAATATTATGCAATTTGTATAAATATAAATAAGTACACAACTGAAATGAGAGCTAATTTCATGGCTAGTTGCCTTTTCTTTATTATAGCTTTTAATATCTCTATCGTTACATCATTGTGTTCTTTTTATATATATTTTTTTAAAATAAAAGTTGTGTATACTTCAGGTGTACAAAATGATGATTTGATATATATAGCGAAATGATTATAGTCAAGCTACTTAACATATCTACTGAGTTCCCATTTTTGTGTGTGATGAATGTACCTGAAATCTATTTCTTAACCTATGTTGATATTCAATATAGTATTATTATCATTAGTTTATTTTATTGACTCATATTATTAATTATGCTTTAAAATAATAACAGACAACTGTGATTTTGATGAAGAAAAGAGAAAGGTAAAAATAAAACAAAAACACGGGTCTGAATCACAGTACAAATTGTATGATTTCACCATTCTGTAAACTCTATGGCAATATATTTTCTAAGAATTGCTACTAGATGTTTACTAATTATTAACATAGAAAATGGCTATAATTTTTCAAGTTGTAATTAGTTATGGTGACTGATTCAGATCAAGCACTGGGCCGTCAGCTGTCTTAGATTATGAATGCAAGACATTACTTGCTCTCTTCCAGTCAAGGCAATTCATTAGTTATGCTGTTTGAGAGCAGCTGTACCCTTTGAGATGTGATTTATTCAGATTCCCTCACTATTACTGCAGAAGCATGGGGAGATAAGTGATTTGATGAGGCTATGTATTTACTGTCAAATACCATTATGTTTTGAATGTGCGGCAGCAATGATAGGAAGTTTGTGGTTTTAAAAGCAAAGGATTAAGTCAAATGAAGAAAAGTACACAAAATCTAAATGTAAAAAATGATATCTCCTATACTTAGGTATGCATTTTTGAAGGATTTATAGAAATCATTAAACTTTCACTTTGCCATTTTTTGTTTATTAATTGTGAAAGATACACTATTTAAAATGTAAGGATAGAAAACATGATGGTTGAAAATATGAACTGTCAAATCCTTGTCCATTGAAAATAATTATAATTATCCTATGTTCACTGCCATAATCAATTTATGCATATATATTTCTCAAAAATAAATAAAAGAGGAATTTGACTTAAACTATGAATCCAGACAACTTGATTTTAAGATGCCTTCTTGCAGTTGTGTGGTATAGGATAAATAAATCAAATGTTTACTTACAGTGTTTCTCCAATACCCATCTATTAGGTCATCAAACAAAAATATTATCAGGAAATTTGTACAATTCTAGTGGATAGAAACCTTGAGAGAGAGTATTTTAAATGCTTCATCATTGTAATCCTTTCCTATCAATCTAGATTTCTAAAAATGTACATATACATACACAAGTAAATACATGTAAAACTTCTCTAGTGTAAAGGAGCTTCTGACACCACTTTCTGCTTCCCCTTTCTCAGCCTCTCCCACCTAGGAGGCCTGGCCAAGTTTACTGACAAAGTCTCTGTTGAACTTGTGTTTTAAAGTCCTGATGTCACCCTGTATATATGTCATAGAGGTGGAAAGCCACATTCAGATTACAAAGCTACATGGTACATGAAATAGGGCCTGAATCCAAGTCTTCTGAGCATTTACCCGGTGCTAATGGAATTCTACCAGGGTCCTTCATGTAGGAAAAAAAGAATATGTTCCAAAGATGGCATTTCCCGAGTCTCTTATGAAGGTATGCAACCTGAGGGTTCAGTCATAGCTATAATCATACAGTATAGCAGATCTATATAGAATATTTACCCCATAGTTCTAAGCTTATGCACAAATGGTTTCCCCAAATAGCTAAGTTTTTTTTTCCTTTTTTCCAATAAGATAGCCATCTGTCAGTTTCAAGTGACCTGGAGATTAATAAGCAAATGATAGTGCCTGAAGGGCAGAAGAAACGGGAAGGAAGACACAGACACAGACACAGACACAGACACACACACACACACACACAGAGGCTTAGGATGGGGTTTACAATTTGGTAAACCACAACTACAATCACTGAAATAAAAAAATCTAAAGCAAACTTTTACAAACATTAATTATATATTCTTCTAAGTTCAAAGTGCTGAGCTAAGAACTCTGAATGCAGCATAGTCCTCAAGGCATAGTTTCTGGAGGAGAAAACATAACATAAATATTTACAAAACAGTAAATTAAAAACAACAACTTGATAAGAGATACAAACAAATGATAATAAATTCAGCCTGAGGTTAGAGTATTTGAACTAGGCCATGAAGAGGGAATAAACATTCAATAAAGAGAATCAGGGTGAGAAGACAATGAAATGGTCCAGGCAAAAGGACACTTTTACAACTAAAAACCTATCTTTTTAGAAGTAGTAATCATGGTAATAGCTAACATTTAAACCCTTGCTCTGTGCCAGGCACATACATAATTTACATTTTTAGTTATTTTTGAATGTCTGTTAACATATTATGTATTGACTAATCCATAACATTTTTATTAACTCATTTAACCTCTCAGCAACCTACAGGTTTGGTGTTAAGTGTTACCCCATGTTATATGTAAGGAAACTGACCCAAAGGGTAATTAAATGATTTTTCCAGGATCCACACAGCTAAGCAAATGGCAGAGCTTGTATTCACATCTTGTCAATCTTATTTCAGAGCTAACAGGTTTTTTTTTTTCTTTTTAAGATTTTATTTATTTATTTGACAGAGAGAGATCACAAGTAGGCAGAGAGGCAGGCAGAGAGAGAGAGAGGAGGAAGCAGGCTCCCTGCTGAGCAGAGAGCCCAATGCGGGACTCGATTCCAGGACCCCGAGATCATCACCTGAGCCGAAGGCAGCGGCTTAACCCACTGAGACACCCAGGCGCCCCTCAGAGCTAACAGTTTTAAAAGCATATTACTCTGCCTCCTTTAGGGGAATACATAAAACCATGACTGTTACTAAACATATATTATCTAATCATTAAACAGAGAAAACTTTAAAACACAGAATGAAGATTCTTGAGTCATAGTCAACTCAAGTAACTATGTAAAATTAAAAGCTCATATATTTCAAACAAATCTTATGAAAAGAATTGAGTAAAATATGTTACAGCTGAATTGCTTTCCATTGTTATTAACTTAAAATTGACTTACAGGTATAAGGCATATTATGAAAACCTCATGGTAATCACAAAGTAAAAACCTCTAATACACAAATGATAAAGAGAAAAGAATCAAAGTATACCACTATAAAAATCAACAATTCACAAAATAAGACACCCAGAAGGAAAGAAAAGAACAAGAATACTATAAAACAATAAAAAAAAAAACCCAAAATGATGTTAGCATGTTCTTATCTATCAAAGAATTCAGTGGTGGCTGTCAAGGGCCAGGGAGGAGGGGAGATAGAGATGTAAGTCAAAGAATACAAACTTTCAGTTAAAAGATGAATAAATTCTGCAGATCTAATGTACAGCATGATGACTATAGCTGAAAACATGGTATTGTACACTTGGAAGTTGTGAGAATAAATCTTAAAGTTTCTCACAACACACACAAAAAATACGTAAAGAGCTGACTTATGTGAGGTGAAGGATGTGTTAATTATCTTGATCTTGGTAATCATTCCTCAGTGTATATGTATATCAAATCATCACATTGTATACTTTAAATTTATACAATTACATTTCTCAATAAAGTTGGGGGGAGGGCAAAAACCTAATCTGCTCTTATATTTAAAATGCACTGTTTTGCAATTCTTCTCACATAAAATTAGAGCGTCTTTGGTCATCACTCCCATAAAATTTGTAAACTTGTTTAAAATTTTTAAGGAAACTAGAGGAGAATGAGTCTTTGTTAAACAATTTTTTTTTTTTTTTTTTTGAGCAGATAGCTTCGGGGAAACTAACTTCTCTATTGAAAGACCTTACAAACACATAAAAAGAAAGTAAACTTGAAAATTAGCACTAACAACTCATAGAAAGCAACTCAATGGCTTTAGTGACAGGCAATCAAATTTCTCCCTTCTGTAGACTAGATATTAACACTATGTAAGAATATTAATTATATGTTACTCAATTTAGGAATGCTGGTAAATGACAGCTTAAGTTGGTGATTCTATTTCTTTCATGATGGATCTAAATTCTAGCAGAGAAAAACATGATAAAATGAGAGACAAATGTGTTTTGTTTTGTTTTGTTTTCACCATTTGTCCACTTAACTATGAAGAGAGCATAGGGACAATTCTTAGATAACACAAATAGCATAAAAGAGGGGCTCCTGGATGGCTCAGTCAGTTAAGTGTTAGTCTCATGATTTCAGCTCAGGTCATGATCTCAGGGTCACGCGATGGAGCTCCTCAACGGGCTGCCAGCTCAGCGGGGAGTCTGTTTGAGATTCTACCCTTCTCCCTCTGCTTCTCCACCTGCTCACATGTTTTCTCTCTCTCAAATAAATAAATCTTTCAAAAAATTATGAGAGCCTTTGTTGGATATAGGCATAGAAGATATTTTCTCTAAACTGTTTCCAGCATCCTTACCTTTCTTCTTGACGTGTTTTAACAACAAGAAGTACTTAATTTCAGTTAAATTCAGGTTGTGTGTGTGTGTGTGTGTGTGTGTGTGTGTGTGTCTGTGTCTGTCTGTGTTTTTATGTGTCTGTGTGTGTGTTCTTTGTTCCTATCTAAGAAATCTTTGCCTATCAAGATGAGGACAATTTGCCTAGCCTGGATTCCAGGCACTATACGGTTTTGCACTTGTATTTAGATTTATGACTTATCTGGGACAAGTTCTTGGATGTATTTATTCTTTTTCTAAAGAATACTTATACTTTTTCAAAAAATGTTACTCAGTCAATGCAGTACATTTTTCTGGAAAAGAAACTCTTTCCCACAGTACTGAAGTACACAAGGGATTTTGTGATTAATCAAGTGACTGGGTATATATGGTCTCTCATTGGCCAATCTATTTTGTTCCTTAAATTTATTTTTCGATTCTTGGGATAATACCACCTTTTAAAAATTTCCAACAACATAAAATAAATTTTGATTACTCCTAATATGTTCTTATCTAAAGTTTATAATTTTCTGCATTGAAGTGTTATATAACATTTGCAAATTTATTTCTAAGTCTTTGGCATTTTTTATGTTATTTTAAGCTAAGTAAAAATTTATTTATTTTTGCTGTATATCAGTATAATTAAATTTATTTAATGATGTATTTGATCTGACAAATTTAGTGAATTATCTTGTTAATTCTATTTTTAAATTTTAGGTCTTTTTTATGTATATAATCTAGTCATCTGCAAATGATGACAATTTTACTTCCTGCTCTACATTGATTATTTTTTCTGCCTTATGGTACTGGAGAGTGCCTATAAAAAAATGTTTAAAGTAATTGGTGATATTGGGAATCCTTGTCATGTTTTAGGACTCAGGGAATGATTTTTTATTTTTTCACAATTAATTGTGATGTTTTATATTTTTTTAAGATGTCCTTATCAGAGTAAGAAAGTCTACATCCTTCCATTCCTAAACTGCTCATAATATTACTTTGTTTCATTCTATCACATGTTTTGGTTATATAAAATACTATTTATACATTAATTGCAATGATTATATATGGTTTTAAAAAGTATGTTATTTTAAAATACAGAATTGGATTGACTGTGTTTTGAATTGTTAAATTTTGCACTATTGGAAAACCTCTTGATAATTATATGGAATAATTTTAATATATTCCCCTAGTAATTTTTCTTATATTTTGTTTGGATTTCCATTTGTCTCTTGTGAGAGAGGTTGAACTAGAATTTTACTTTCCTATAATGTCCTCCTTGGGTTTGTTATCAAGTTTATTCTAGCTATATATGATAAATTTATAAGCACCCCCTCTTTTTCTATTCTTTGATAATTTGGGTAAGGTTTGTAACTTGTTTTCAGAAAAACTAATCAATGAAGATTTCTGGGTCCAGGGTTTGCTCTCTGGGTGAGTTTTAAACAGTTTCTATGTTTTTAAGTAGATGCAGCATTACTCATTACCAGAATATGTTGTTTTTCCTTTTTCTCTCTCTTGATATTCTCTACCAATGTATTTTCCAGTTCAGTATGAGATAGCCAACAATTTTATAGTTCTAATTGTTTTTGTTTGGTTCTTCTGAAAATACTGTCTAGTTCTCTTAAGAAACATTTCTGTTTCATGTTTTTTCTTGAATATAGATATATCCAGGTTACTTTAAAGTCTTTGTAAGTCACTTCCAGCAATAAGAAAAATGTTTGTTTGTTCTCATTTTCCCTTGATTTTAGATCATGTATTGTAGTTGATTGGCGGACATTGTGAATGAAAATACAGAGTATCTGAACCATGTTCTCATCCTCCTAAAGGATTTATTTTCCTTCCGCCAAGCAGTTGAAGAGCAAGGATTAATCCCTTTATCTATAAGAGATTAAGCAGATTCCATGGTTTTTCCAGGTCTTGTGAAACCTATTCTCTACCTGGTTTGCAATGTTTCTAGACTATTTGGGCACACCTTACGAAACAGCTGAAACCAGAGTGAAACGCTACTAAGGAAGTCCAATTAACCTCAGTTTAGTTGCCTTCCCTCTGTGTTCTTGGAGTCATAAGGTCTAACTATCTTTTTTTTTTACTCCTCGATGGTGTTAAACACCTTTTTAAATTTTTTTATTGTTTGTTCTGTGAACCCAGCTTTTAGAGATTTTCCTGGTTAAAATTGACTCTGTTAGTGACAGGTGGTACATTTTAAAAAATCGTTCTTAAGTATTTAAGACAAGTGTTTATGAAAAGTTCCCATAGAACTCTCAAACTGAAAATACATATTTCACTTGAAAATATAATAAAAATGGGGAAACATATTTAAAAGTGAAAAAGGAAAACTTGGGAGCACCTGGGTGGCTCAGTTGATTAAGCATCAGACTCTTGGTTTGGGCTCAAGTCATGATCTCAGCCTCCTGAGATCAGGTCTCACAGCAGGCTCCAAGCTCAGCAGGGAGTCTGCTTAAGATTTTCTCCCTCTCCCTTTTTCCCTTCCCCTGCGCTCTCTTTCTCTCTCTCTCTCTCTCTCTCTCTCTCTCTCACACACACACACACACACACACACAAACATATAAAACCTTTAAAAAATGGAAATCTTAGCCTTTGATGCAGCAAGACTTTTTGACTAAAAGCACTGAGTTTGGAGTCAGAGGATGAAGATAACTAGCTCTGTGTAATCTTAGACAAGTTATCATCTATAAAATAGGTATAAACCTTAATCTTCTCATCTATAAAATAGAAATAAAAATAGTAGCAACTTCAGATAGTCAAAAATAATGCATTTTATAGATCACTTAACATAAATCATTTATTTTTTACATAGTTTTTGGCAGCTGTTACTCATTTGATAAACCCTTATTATTATGATGAATATATCATGAAAAAAGTTTAAAAGTGAAATCAACTAAAAAATGTCTATTATATTACTATTTAAAATATGTTTATGGTTCAATTTGATTAGACATAAAACTACATAAATGAATTTTTTAATATAGTAAAATATGAATCACATTTTTAAGAAATTACATCCCAATGTTATATATCCCATCTAAATCAGAACTTCTAGTTTCTCTCTTTTGGGTCTAAAAGATAACAATTACATATATTTTCTACAAATATAGATTAGACTACTTACCAAAAAGTTACACAAATCAAATTTTTTTTTACCAGAATGCTCCTCTCAACTTTATTCATGATAATATAGAAGAAAACAAATGAGAAGAATAAAAATAGAAATTAAATTTTTATCTCTATATAAATTGAATTATCAAACTCATTGATCTATTAACTTTCATGTTATTTATTTATGTTTGTAAATGTTTTTAGAAACAAGATTAAATTCTTTTCTTTAAGTTACTTTATTTTAAATGCTTTATTTACTAATTAAATTTTAAAACGTTTATATATACCGTTTTAAGATATGAGGTTATTTGTCAGCATTTCTACAAGAAAGCTTTTAGAAATCATTTATGTAAAGGGAAGAATTCAGATATAAAATGATCAAGTTTTTATGCTAAAATAATTATATTTAAGCATTAAGTCTCCAAGTAGAGTACATAGTGTAAATTATTTATAATGAGTAATGTATATCATTATTGCTAAATACCACTTTTACATTACTGGAGACCATTACATGGCAATCATTTCATTTTTTTTAAATATACGTTATTTTCATTGTAATTAAATATGAAAAACAGCATAGGGTACTCAGGGAAACCAAGAAAAAAGATCTTCTTGATAGCATATTTTGAGTGTTTTCTATGTCTGTTCTGGGTATTGTTTTTGGAGCTCTATGTAGATTGATTCATTTAATCCTCACAACAACCTTATGCATTAAGTGATGCATTTATTATAATCATATGAATTAGATGCTACCATGTAGGCACAAAGAGTTTAAATTTAAGTACCCTAACCAAGGCCTATGGGTAACAAGTTGAAAAGTCAGAATCTAATTCTGGCTTTGTCATGAAATAGTTATATAACTATCCTTTAATATTGCCTTTATCAAGAAGATAAAGGAGACATATGAGAGAGAAATAAGGAGCGAGTGATCAGGTAAGACATCAGTATTGACAAAGTAAGGAGCAGGGAATTGCCAATGCTAACATCATAAATTAATTCACAAATCATATTTAACAGAGAATAAACAAGGAATTCCACAAAGAGAATAGTCAATGAATGTTCTATGATTTATGAGCAAAATTTTTAAAATATTTATTTACTTGAGAGATTGGGTGGGGGGTCAGCAGGAGAGAGAGAAAATCCCAAGCAGATAGCCTGCTGAGCATGGATCCTGACACCTTCCTGGCTCCATCCCATGACCCATGAGACCATGACTCAAGCCAAAATTAGGCTTTTAAAAGTTGGGCTTTTAACCAACTGAGCAACCTAGGCACCCCAAGCAAATTTTTTCACTTGTACTTGAACCTCTTAATAAATTGATTTTTTATATCATGTTCTAGTGTTTTTTCATTATTTTTTATTTTTTAAAAGATTTTATTTACTTATTTGACAGACAGAGATCACAAGTAGGCAGAGAGGCAGGCAGAGAGAGAGAGAGGGAAGCCGACTCCCGGCTGAGCAGAGAGTCTGATGCAGGGCTGGATCCCAGGACCCTGAGATCCTGGCCTGAGCCTCAGCCGAAAGCAGAGGCTTTACTCACTGAGCCACTCAGGCGCTCCTCTAGTGTGTGTGTGTGTGTGTGTGTGTGTGTGTGTGTGTGTGTGTGTGTGTCTGGGTGTTTATTAAGATTTTTATATTATTTATTTGAGAGAAAGAGTGAAAGAGAGAGCATGAGAGGCAAGAAGGTCAGAGGGAGAAACAGATTCCCTATGGAGCTGGGAGCCCTAAGCGGGACTTAATCCCAGGACTCCAGGATCATGACCTGAGCTGAAAGCAGTTGCTTAACTAACTGAGCCACCCAGGCGTCCCTATCATGTTCTAGTTTGTATAATTAAGATAATCATTTTTACGATTAGTACAATATGGAAGTAAAATGTGCAAAATACTTTTAAGAGTACCCAGTACATAGTAACCACTCAATGAATGCTACCTAGAATCACTATTATAATTTCCTAGGTTATCTTAACTATCTACAACAATGTAGTACAACACAAACAAAAATGGCAATTCTCTGGTACATGGCTTTGAGAACCCTTGTTTTTCCAAGTACCTTTTGATGCTGGACGCTCCATCTAAAACTCACCCATGGTCTGTGTTGAGCTATAGCAAGATTTTCTGTAGACCAAGGGCCAGTGACTTGGATTTCTTTCCACCACTGCCATGGTTGTTTTCTCT